>NW_026558098.1:8301308-8344908 GCF_026930045.1 Uloborus diversus | reverse complement strand
AAATTATCTTTTTGATTGAATTTTTGTCAAAAAAGGCAAAGTGCTCACCATTACACATCATCATCTGTTTGAAGAAAATGAAAATGGGTGATAGCTATGAATATCTGGCCATGTTATTTGGTATGTCGCCCAGTAATGTTGCCAGGATTTTCAAGAGAACTGTGTGTTGTCTGGCTGCAGTCTTGCAAAATTTTATCATATGACCTGAAAGAGAAGTGATCCGACGGTGCTTGCCAATAGCCTTTAGGGCTCGCTATGGAGAAACCCAAAGCATCATCGACTGTTTCGAAATAAGGATTGATAAGCCGTCAAATCCTATATATCAAAGTTTGACGTGGTCGGAGTATAAAAAATCCAATACTCTTAAGTACTTGATCTCTTGCACTCCTGATGGAACAGTTAGTTTTGTTTCTAGAGGCTATGGGGGTCGTACTTCAGATGCTTTAGTGTTTGAAGATTCCGGGGTACATGGAGAATTTAGTGCCTAATTTAGATGTCATGGCTGATAGGGGTTTCAAAAATGTTGCACATTTGCTGCAACAAAAAAGTTGCAGGCTTGTAAGACCCCCTAGTGTATCGAAAGATGTACCAATGTCTGCAGAAGATGTAAAGGCCTCTAAGCGAATTGCTGCTCTGCGAATTCACGTAGAGAGAGTGATTGGGCGTTTAAAATTTTTTCATATGTGTTCACCTGATGCCTGCATAGACCATAACCATTTGCAGATTTTTGATCATGTTATTGTGGTTGTGTGTGGACTTATCAATCTTCAATCTAAATTAATTAAAAGTTAAATTGTGCATATTGCTTTCACCCTATATATTTTTTATATTTTTGATTTTTATAAGTATATTTTTTAATTTTCCATTTATGTAAAATGTTTTACATCCTGTGTGGAAAAGTAAGAGAGAATTATTTAGAAAAGGTTCCCTGGTAAATGTATCAATTAGATATATTTTTTAATGCTATATTTGAAAATCTTCCACACCACCAATCCAATGGTGAATGATAATTTTGAATCCTTTTTATAATGTGTTTTTAAGTTAATTTCTACGACACAGTATAACTCTCACTGAAGTGTTCTTTTTTTTCTCTGTTATTTTTGGCTTATTTCAAAAATTATTGTATTAAGGCTTTTTTTTCATCTTTCATTACATGTTTCCACTTGTTTTTAACTATTGTGACCAAATTTTAGAATATTTTACTATGATTATGACCTTTTTCTTTTGAAAACTCTATATCTCGAATTTTTTTTACCGTCCCTTTGACTTTGTGATATCGAGAGTATACTGTATATGATCATCATAGTAACTAGTATGATAACTAATGGTAAATTTCAATGTTATATACTACTTGCAATGCCTAAATATAAAAACAGGCATCTAGTATTTCAGAAAGGTAACAAATAGGCAGCTAATAATTCAGAAAGTAAATTACAGTAAACTCCTGATCATCGGCGGTCGAATGATCTGCAGGACTCGTTTTTTTTTTCATTGTCGAAAAATGTTTTTTAAACTTATAGTTGCGTTATTGTTCATTTATGTCTTTTATATATTTTTTACATTCAATGTTAATAAATACAATGTAGCAATAATTTAAATGTATCTGAGTATTATTCATATTTTTTAGCTATTAGTATTGTTTTTTACCCATTATTCAGATTGTCCACGGTTGCTCTGCCACCTTATTGCATGGATAATCCGGAGTTTACTGCAGTATTTTTTTCCCTTTTTTCAGTTTATAAAAACTTTTTTCTCAGAATTGTATTCACAGTAAAAGTTAATCTATACTGACAACAGTGAACCCGCTCCCCCCCCCCCCTTTTTTTTTGTATGGCAAATGATACTTGCACTTCAAGGTTATCCACCATCTCTCTGTCAAGCTTTACAATGTACTGTGCTATTTTTCATAATAAAACAAGAGTTTTGTGCTTTAACAGAAGTTTTTCTTAAATTAAAATGTAAAATTTATGTTAACACCAAATCTTTAAAAAAATGTGCTCAATGATTTTTTCTAATTTTTAGATAACATATTAAAAAAGAATTGGTGAATCCATTAAAATGGGATATTTTCTACAGCTCTTTTTATTGACTACAAAAGAATAGCATATCATTATAAATAATTTTACATTGTGGGAAAAAAAGTGCCAGTGAATTTTTAACTGTGCAAATTTAATAGTTATTCATCTATAAACAATATTAAAATATATAGAAATTAAAAGTTATGATTTTTTAAAGTTAATTTACTAGCAAGGTTGGAAACTATTATGATATTTTCCAAAATATCGAAAGTATCCAACATTTTGATTTATTTGATATTTTCAGTCAACATAAAGTGTTGCTTATTTTCCTATATGATTAAAACCTTAAAATTAATGTTTCTCTCATTATTAATCTATACATTGTTTGTGGTATTAATGTAATAATGCTATTTACAATCATTTGAAATGAGATAATCTATTGCTTGAAAATAAAATATTACATAACTAAATTTGCTGATGACCATTTTCACTTTTATTTCACAGGTTAATAATTTTATAAATATAAAATTTTAAAACAGAACAAAAATATTATTACATTATATAAAATGATATAATCAAATCATAAATTATAATTCCAAAAATCAAAACTATCAGATATTAAATTTTCAAATTAATTATTGAACGCACTGTCAGCCCGGCTTGAATGAATATTGATGGTTCTAAGAAAGTTATTCAATTAAGAGGGGAAAATTTCAGTGACTTTCCAAATTGACGATTGTCTTAAAAACAGAATAATAAATTAATAGCTATGTGAAGGAAGTAACTAAATATTATTGATAAAAATTTTTTGAAAAAAGCAAGGTGAACAACAAAATAGTATAATTATCACAAGTGCATATGAAAATTTTAACTTGTAACTTAAGTTTTTAAATTGTTTGTTGCTTTACTTCATTGCACTTTTTTTTTTTTGAAAAAGTCCATAATAATATAATTAGTGTGTTTGTTTATCTGTTTCCCAATTAAACAGGGCTGACAGTATATCAATCAATATATTTATAAATTGGTGAACCCTGATTACAGACGAGGAAAAATTGCCAAAATCCAAAAATTTCTAGACTGAAACAACAAATTTTCGCAAAAATGTTGATCAAAATCAACCCAAATTTCAGTGATTGACTTTGAAGTTTCAAAGTCAGGGTGCGCAACACAAAACAATCCTTTTTTTTCCCCGCAAAAAACATTTGTATTTGTGCATGATATTTGTTTGTCGGCAAACCATTTTTAAAGTAAGTCCCCATCGTTTGTTCAGTGGATGGGCATTTTATTTCCACTACAAAGTCTTTTGTTACACCATCAGGAGAAGCACCCACAAAGGGATAGTCGGCATTCATGAGGAAACCAGATGGTTTAATAGACCGGTGCCGCTTCTTCAATTCATTCAGCACATCCTTCTCAAGAAGCGTTCCCCTTTTTATTGTTGCATTTAGTTTAAATTTTGCTCCCAACAATGCTTCAACCAGGCTACCATCGAAGGTTTTGCATCTAGATGCTTCGTGGATCTTGGAGGCGGTAATTCTTCCGTACCTGAGTTCATGCCACTTACTACTTTTGGCCTGATATCTAGAAGCATTTTCAGCTTCTTGACATAGAGCTGAAGTCATTTTACTCTGAATGAAAAGTAAAAATTCATCTGCAAATCCTCCTGCATTTGCTTCTTGAAAATTCATTTTTAAAATGTGCAAAGATAAGTTTTCTTTCAAAGCAGTTGTGGAAAAATTGCTGCATAGTTGTAAATCAGTGACGCCGGTTTCATCTAGGAGTGCCATGAATTCTTCTACAACTGTTGGCTCCTTTGGTGGAAGATCTGGTATGTTTTTTTTTTTTCCCATCTGGCGTGCATAGATAAATTTGTTGGATGTCCCAACACATGACAAATTGGATTTTTTCCAATAACATTGGGACTCCGTGGTTGATGGCTGAGAACATTTTCTATGCACCCAGAATAAAAAAGCTACTGCATGCTTACAACCACCTTGACGGGCAGCACATCCATCACACTGCACCAACAGAATTTTGTGTTCTGCCTCATTGCAATCAAGAGAGACACCATAAGCTTTTTTCCGTACGTTATGCTCAGGGGTCATTCGGGCTTTAACTGTGCAAACATCTCCAAGATGCCTCACCTGCACATATCCGACAGCATTATCGGCATAAGAACCTCGAGTAGATCTGAAAACGTAAGAGAATAATGAAAATTTAAAAAATAAATAAATAAATAAAAATACATTGGAAGGAAATCTAACTTGTTTATTAATTTAGACTGAGGTGCAAAAATGAGTTAACCAACAAAAATAAAAAAGGAGCTAGCTTTATTTTTACTGATTTTATATACCTCTAATATAAACTTATACTATTATTCAATGATTCATTGAAACTGTAATCTAAGTTTTAGCTTGTACTACATTAATAAAATGTATTTTCAGTAAATTACCGCCCATTAGCCAGGGCTAAAGCAGAAATACGTGAAATACACCGCCAGCTCAGTCATTTCCAGCCGAGGACTGCAGTTTCGTGCTTATTAGCACTCATCAGCCCGGCATAGGAAAGTGACTGAGCTGGAGATGGAAAACCTCTGAAGGAAGCCAAGAGTGCGAAACAAACTGGTAGCTAATATAGAATTAGCAGACCAGATGAGTGACCTTGCTTTGCGTTCAATCTTCGAGTTGAACCGAACCATTGCTTCCGCCACTCGTCTGGTCTGCTAATTCTATATTAGCTACCAGTTTGTTTCGCACTCTTGGCTTCCTTTAGAGGTTTTCCATTTCCAGCTCAGTCACTTTCCTATGCCAGGCTGATGAGTGCTAATAAGCACGAAACTGCAGTCCTCAGCTGGAAATGACTGAGCTGGCGGTGTATTTCACGTATTAATAAAATGGTTTTTTAATGAAAGTTGTGTATGCAGAACACACAAAAGCAGAGTTCATAGTTTTTGAGGTAACTCACTAACTTTAATTTAAACTATGAAACAACAGTCATAACTATAAAATAACATTATCTTTTTCGTTAATTTTTAACAGCGAAGACCAGGTTTTTATCAGTTATTGTCACTTTCTTGGCAAAATGACTAACCCTACATATCCTACCAATCCTAATACAGTAGCTTATATACAAATAAGGGTGCTAGTTACGACCAAAACTCCCATCCAAGAAGGTAGGTACTTTCTGGCTGTGCTACTGCAGATATATGTATTTTATATACTGTTGATTCTGCTTTAATAAATACAGTCGATTATGGTTTTATGATTATAATATTCGATTAAGTGGGGTACTTCATTATGTGGTGAAACATTCTTTTCTTACCAAACTGATAGCACTTGTTTAAAATGCAATAATAAATTATTAGTTATTTTAGACGAAGTAATGAATTTTAAGAGTGAAAAGTTTTTGAATTAAGCAAAATGACGACAAAGTAGTATGGTAAAGTTCGACTACAAAGAGATGGCGCATGAACTCAAAGCAGAAACAGACCACTTCATCTTGTAATTAGGTAGTATCTGCGAGAACACAAGACTTTGCTGCATCTGTGTTTCTGCTGATTTTACCTGTTACAAAATTCAGCGGTCTGTTTGCGCTTCCAGTTCACCGGCCATCACTCACTGCATGGTCAAGCTTTACTTTGTTTATGCACTTTTGAAAATTTCAAACAAATAACTTAGAACTTAATTTTAAAATTTTTGCTTTATGCTATTTCTCTGCATTACTTTTTGAAAATAGTCCATAATAGAGGATTGCTTGGGGGGGGGGAGAAAAGATGCCTTCAGTTGATTTTTTTTCTAATTTTTTTAAAGGTAAAAACAATGCAAATGGAATGTATATTGGTTTTAACCATCTTTTCTTTTGATGAGTGCTCTCACACCTCAAAGAAGGTTTACCCAAATATTTTTGACTTACTACAGCACTGTATATTACTTTTAAATCAAACTTGTTAATGTACTGTAGAGATTCATTTCGAAGTTTTGAAATAAAAGCCTTTTGACATACTCTAATAGGATGGGGGGGGGGGATAGAAAATATCTCTTAACAATAAATAATAAAGAAATTCTGAAACTGAGATAACTGATCTTATGTTCAGGGAATTTTTAAAACTTTAAGCTGAGTTCTTATTAAATTCATTTAAAACCCAGAATATTTTTTTTATACAAAACGTTAAGATTTATCACTGTAAAAGAAAATATTAACACACAAAAAAAAGTTTTGAAATGAAAAACCAACGTAAATAAAGCAAATTATCAAGAAAATATAACATTAAAAAGCTCGCTGGTTATTAACATCGGTTCCTGATTTCAATCGCATTTTAGCTCAAAGTTTAATTGATCATTTTGAATTTGCACAAATGTATAGTTAACAATGAAATATGAATTAACTATCAATCAAAAGTGTTTCATTTATAAAAGAAAATTTCGTAAATTCAACTTACTTCTCAGCTTTGACTCCTTTGATTTCAGCTGACAAGAAATCCAAATTCTCTTTAAAAAAATCAACTATCATATCTTCTGAAATGATTGGCAAATTATCGGACTGGGCTTTGGTAAAACCCTGCTCCACAGCCATTCTAAAATTACTTCTAAACAAAAAAGAAATACTAAACAAAACAGCAAGTGGAAATGATGCGCATTAGAATCTAATCCTTTGGAATACGGCGATCGACAGCTGTTCCATCGGCGCTTATGACGTCACGACCAATAGGAGGCCGTTTTCGATTGCATCATGTTTCTGATCATTTAAAAAGCAAAATGTTGTTTGAAATATATTTTTTAGAATAAAATGAATGACATATTTGGAATCGCAACGTCGAAAACTATAAAATTTGTCCATTTTAAACAATATTTAAAATATGCGGCAATTCTCCATTGCAACGTTTTTCCATCTTCGACCCACCCGTTGATCAGATTTGGAAATTTTTCTTGCTGTCTTTAAAAATTTGGAAATATGATATAATGGCAGTATTTACTTTGGAAATTTGGAACTCTTCTTCTTCAGTTATAATTTTAAACTTTTTGCTCTTGAATTGAAGCGATAGATTTTCTTTCAGAATTGGATTTTCTTTTAGTCGGTTCATTTCTACTATTTACTCAAAACAGGTTCGGATAGATTTTTCGATTTCATTTTCTTTATCTTGTTTCCAGTCTCTGATGGTACATCTGTAGTTCTTATTTTTCTTGAAGAGTTGTTTGCATAGAAATTGAATTGATTTCCAATGGTTTCTGCATTGAGTCGTATCTATTTTTGTTTAGAATCTGATGAAATCATTTGGAGCAAAGCTGTTGATGCGTAATGCTGTTCGGATTGCCATGTTTAAAATCGTATCTGCTTTTTTGAAATTCTGTATAGTGTCTTTCGTCCGGATAATATTCCCATAATCAAGTTGGGGGACAATTTGTGCTCTTTTTTTTACGTTGTTTTTCTTACTTTACAAGACTTGTTTGGTTGTTTTGATTAAGCATTTATTATTTAATCCCGTGTTCCGATTACTTAGCCACTTCAAAGCGTTTAATGTTTTTCCTGTTTTATATTCTAAATATTCACTATGTTTTTTCCACTTTAAGTCGTTTTCCCATATAATTCCGAGTATTTTGTGATTTGCACTCCAAGAGATTATTTCGTTGTTGATGACGAAAATTTTACTATTTCTCTCTTTTTTTTTTTGGTGAGAAATCTATTAGACATGATTTTTGATTAGATATTGTCATAAGTCCATGCTTGTAGTTGTCTTAGGCACTTGTTCAACGAGTTTTCCGCCGCTTCCTTGTTGTCGTTACAGATAAAAAAAAAGATGACGTCATCCGCATAAGTGAAGATTTTAGCATTTGTGACGTATTTCCCTAAGTCAGAAAGATACAGGTTAAGCAATAAAGGTGACAATATGGCGCCTTGAGGTAGTCCACTGTGAACCTTCATAGCTTTTGAAATCACACCTCACCACTGATCTTTGATTTCTCTCCCAGTTAAAAACCATCTGATCCAGTTTGCTAGTTTGCTGTCCAATTTTACGTCTATTAATTAATTTATTAGTTTTGTGATATTAACATGGTCATAAGCACCTTTTAAACCAATACTAACTGCATAAATAAAGTTCTTTTTTCTTCTACAGATTTCAATATATTTAGTTAAGTCATTTAAATAATCATTGGTACCTCTTTCCGGAGGTGAAACCGTAGATGAACTGAGGTAAAATATTATATTTTAAAAGCCATGGGTTAATTCGATTCAGAAGAATTTTTTCCATAACCTTAGCTATGGCTTGAGTAAGAGCTATGGGCCTATAATATTCTACTAGTTTTGCGTTTTTTTGAGCCTTTTTAAATTGGGATAAGCTTAGACGATTTCCGAGTGTCAGGGATATCTCCACTTGGCTAAGCTTCTGTTAAAAATTCCTCTTAAAAATTGTTTGCCATTGTCTGGTAGAAATTTTATAGCTTTCCCTGTAATCCCGTCCGAACCAGGACTTTTGTTTTTCATGCAATTCATTGCTTTATTAAGTTCATCTAGGGAGATTTCCGTTGGTAAATTGTCTCCAGTATCGATAACCTGAAAAGTAGGGGGGGGGGGGGGTCCTTGCTTTTATCGGCAAAGTATTTAACAAAGAGGTTTGGGTCATTCCGGTGAACATGGTACATTTCAGTTTTCAAAACTTTTTTTTTTTAAAGTCATCTAATCCAACAAAAATTAATGTCAAATAATGGCAAAAAGGTTTAATTTATCTGAACTATAAAAATTAATTAGCTCAACTTGGTATTAATATCCAATTGTCTTAGTTCTTTTATCAGAAATGAAAGATTTTGTCCACTCTGTTACACATTTAAAAACAACAACAAATTCAAAAATTTCAGTTATTTTTTTGAATTTTTTTTTGTTTAATATAAACAAATGGAACATATCTTTCTTAGAAATGCTTAAAATGTCATTGTAAAAGACACATTTAAGTTTTATTGCTAATTATCTTACTCAAAAATACAAAAATTTTTAAAAATCAGTTGCAAAAGTTAGATTATTATGTGAAACAAACTTGAAAAAAATTTCGTAGAGCTCTAGCGCGCTTCGGGCCCAAACTCGGGCTCAGGCTGTCTGGCCCGTCTCATCTCTAATGCACACATCAGCTCGTTTTTAACCCAGTAAGACACTATCAAAGTGAAAGTAACAAAGTCAGTCAAGTTGGCGAGGAGTTTTTGTGGAGCATCTGAAAATTACAAAACACTGAATGAATACTTTTTTCGTCTCTTACACCCTAAGCAATTCCATCATTATGGATGCATCAATCACATTTTTAACACATATCACTGTACAGAAAAGAAAATCTAGGTCGTGTACAGTTTCGCTCTGATAAGATGAACCCTGACCTTGCGGTTTTGAAGAAACATTTTCTGGAGCAGATTTGAGAATGAATACCTTTGCAGTGATGCTTCTTCGAAAATGAAGTCAACTGAGCACCAAACACACTTTCCTATTTCTATGAGTTTCCCCAAAAGAAGTAAACTTTGTCAAAATCAAGTTTCATGTTATCAGAGCAGGACCGAGCTTTGAACTACAGAATTTTTTCCAAACAAAACAGCATGTTCTGGACAGCAAATACAAGTTATTTAACAGCTGCGTGACAATTCATTAACTTTTTATGTTCAGCATTGCTTGGTTATTGTGCGGAACATTTTGCTATCAAACTGAGTAGCAAAGGAAAAAAATAATAAAATAGAGTGCTATTCGTTTTAAAACACTCTTCCTAAGGCCCCTATTTGTACGAGTCGGCGCATCAGCTTAAGGTCAGCCATTTTGGATCGGAGCGCGTGTTTGAGTAGTTGTCTTTTCTGACGAGTTATTGCATTTGGTGATTGTTCACTGTGAATAATTATTAGCGGCACGTGAATTGTTTATTAATTAAAATATTATTTTCGGCAAATTTCGCGAAATCTGAAACTTTGCTGTGGTAACCCTAGCAGTGCAACAATGAAAAATCCGATCCAAAATGGCTAAACTTAAGCTGATGCGTCGGCCTATCTATATAGCGGCTCTAACTCTTCCTACTTCCAAAAAAAAAAAAAAAATCTTATTGGTATCGAGTAGATTGGTATCGATCGTAGTTCTTATCGGTATCGAGTTAAAATTTTCAACAAGTATATTGCGCTCACATTGGTCATATATGTTTCAAAATTATTAGTCTATTAGAATAAACTTGGTAGTTATGTTTATACATAAAAAACTGCTACAAATAAACATTAAATCTTTCAGCTACATGTTTGGGAACCATTATATTTAACTTATACATGTTTTAAAGTAAATAGACTGAGACAATACATTTTAAAGAAAATTATTAGTATATTTTCAAAACAGATTAACATATTACACGACTCTCACAAAAAGCCTCAATCGCGCCACCTATATAGCTTAGACATCGTTCCAGATGGAACTTTCTTGAAATATTAGAGGCTTGGAGAAAAAAAATCTCGTTTAACTTGTTTTTAGTAGCTGATTAATTAATTCATATAGCTGGTGCTATATGAATTACTCGAGTCTTTAAATAAAAAAGCGCAAACAAGTTAAAACCAGAACTAAAGCAGTAAACACTTTTTAACTATTTCAAATCTTGCAAATTCCTTAGCGTATATTTAAAATATAGTTTTATATCTGTCGGGGGAAAAATATGGAACCAATAAAAATTATAAACACCGTATTACCCCGTATCAGTCGGCATGCCGCAAAATTCGGGGGTCACCACGTTTTGATTAATACTAACCTGGTCCTTTCCGGCATGCCAGTAAAAGCGAGAGTTTCAAAATATATTCAATTTATCAAATATACTTTTTTTTTATATTAGTTCGAACTTCTCTAGGTACAAGAAGAGCATTTCTTAACAATCATCAGCAGTAGCCGGTAGATTTTCTTAATTAAACTACTTTTTTTATTACGACTTAAAGAGAAACAGGTGCAGGCCTGATGGCAGCCAATAGATAATGTGCTTAATAAACTCTTTTTTTTTTTTTTTTTTTTGTATTTTGAAAGAAATGGATGCATGTATGCGTAGTACAGATTATTAATAAATTTTAACATTTTTATGAACTCTGAAAACACTTTTCCTGCACCTATATCACTAAGTTTTAAGTACAACTTACTTTTATTTAAAAAATAAAATAATTATTAAAGTAAAAAAACAAATTAGTAAATTAGGTTAAAACAACTTTAATTTTGCAAAATAATTGAAAAATTTACAGGACATAAAAGGATCGAAACTTGAAGCACATTGCGCAATTTTTGGTGAATGTGAGGGAAAAAAAACCACTTCTTTTACTGATTTGCTCTTTTATAGCTTTCAATGACAAAAAATGAATGTAACTTTTTTTTCTTGTTATGAATGTTTTTGAAGAACTGACGCAGTTTGGCGCAAAAATCGCAAATTTGGCCGTTTTGTATTAGGTATTGAAATTTGGCGCAATTGGCGTAGATTTTCCACCAATGTATTATATCCCCATCTCTAAGTTGACCACTCAAGTATTGCACCGGAAGTGGTCAACTTGCAAAGGTTTCACTGTATCTTCAAGTTTCCTCGTTGAGAAAATGGCTTCAAACCACATTAACAAAAAAAATGGTCATTGCCAGAATAGGTTCTTAAATGTTTCGTTAGTACAGCAAGTATAGCGGAAAAAAATACTTATACAGATCAAGCAAGATTTCTGATTTTGGCCAGAATGGATTCTAAACAGAAATTTTGGGGGTGTTCCGAACATTTCTTACATGTGATTATGAAGCTTTCCCCAGTGGGGGTTCATGAGTGCTTTTAAAGGCCTGTCAGGAAAGTACTTTTTTATGTCCAGCTTCAAGGAATGTGGCCTCTTAAGAAAACGGATTCTTAAGTACTTTTTAAGGTTTCCCAGTAGAGAATATTCCTTGGTAAAGCTAAACAAAAAAATGGCTTTTCATCAGTATGTGTTCTCAAAAGTACTTCCAAGTGCACAAGCTAAGAAAACTCCTTAAAACACATTTCATCGAAAAATATTTTTTTTTTCCGGTATCGGTTCTCAAGTTTACTTTGAGGTTTGTAAGTTGAGAACATGAGAACACTCCTTAAAACAAACTTCACAGAAATGTAATTTCGCTTCAGTATGGTACATCAAATGAATCTCGAAACATGAAGCGCTGGAAAATTGCTGTTAGGAATTATGTTCACCGCAATATGTTTTTTCTCCAGTATGGAAACTTGGGTGTATCTTTAAATATAAAGCGTTGAAAAATGTTTTCAATTTACGTTCACAGGACTACGGCTTTTGACCAGCATGGATTCTCAGATGTCTCTTTAAATCTGAAGCGTAAGGAAATGCCTTCGAGCAATGTTCACAGGAATACGGTTTCTCGCCAGTATGGGTTTTCAGATGTTTATTTAAATCTGAAGCGTCGGAAAATGCTTTTGAGCAATTGTTACAGGAATACGGTTTAGGAATTATGTTCACCGTAATATGTTTTCTCTCCAGTATGGAGACTCAGATGTATCTTTAAATATGAAGCGTTGAAAAATGTTTTTAATTAATGTTCACAGGACTACGACTTTTGATCAGCATGGATTCTCAGATGTCTCTTTAAATCTGAAGCGTAGGGAAATGCCTTCGAGCAATGTTCACAGGAATGCGGTTTCTCGCCAGTATGGGTTTTCAGATGTTTATTTAAATGTGAAGCGTCGGAAAATGTTTTTGAGCAATTGTTACAGGAATACGGTCTCTCTCCAGTATGAGATCTCAGATGTCTCCTTAAATGTGAAGCGCAGGAAAATGCCTTTGAACAATGTTCACAGGAATGCGGTTTCTCGCCCGTATGGGTTCTCAGATGTTTATTTAAATGTGAAGCGTCGGAAAATGCTCTTGAGCAATATTCACAGGAATACGGTTTCTCACCAGTGTGGATTCTTCGATGTTTACTTAAACCTGAAGAGTCGGAAAATGCCTTTAAGCAATATTCACAGGCAAATGGTTTCTCTCCAGTATGTACTCTCAGATGTTTCTTCAAATCTGAAGCGTCGTGGAATTTTTTTGAGCAATGCTCACACGAATGCGGTTTCTCTCCCAAATGGATTCTCAGATGTATCATTAAATGTGAAGCGTCGGAAAATGCCTTTGAGCAAATTTCACAGCAATGCGGTTTCTCGCCAGTATGGATTCTGAGATGTTTATTTAAATCATAAGAGCTGAAATATGCTTTTGAACAATGTTCACAGGAATGTGATTTTTCGCGAGTATGAGATCTCAGATGTCGCTTAAAATATGAGATGGTGGAAAATGTTTTTGCACAATATTCGCACAAATAGCTGTTTTTAGAGCCATGAGGAATCTCAGACTGATATGCCATTAAGAAAGAAGATAAAAATGATTTGGCAAAATTAACAAAACGATAGACTTTTACAGATGGATTAAAAGTTCCTTGAGTCTTCAACTACCTAAAAAGGTGTAATTTGAATCGTAAATTAATCTTTAAAACGGGCTTTGAAGAATAAAAAATAGAACAAGCTTTACATTTATTCTTAGATAAAGTGAAACCTGTGTAAGTTGACCACTTGCGGTGCACTACTTTATTGGTCAACTTAAACTGGTGGTCAATTTACAAACATTGATTTGCATGATAATGGCTAATTTCGTGCCTGAAAAGAGCGGTCTACTAAGACAGGTGGTCAACTTCACAGGTTTTACCGTACGTCACAAATGCCAAGTTTTTTCAACTAAGAGTCAAAAGCATTTATTATTATCATTGTTTTGCTACAGCTTATCGGTGTGCCTTTCACCATACTTAACTATGATAGTTAATTTGTGATAGTCTGTGTTTTTCTTTAGGTATCAGTGGTACCTGATACGCTCGATTTTTAATAAAATCTCTTGCACACATAAAAATACTTCTGTATCACACTTACTGTTTTTAACATTCTCTTTTCAATTTCGAAAACAAAGAGATTTAGGATGTCAAGGATTTTATTTTCTATGTACTCATATTTTAACTTTAATGTAATTGCCTTTTTAAAATCCAAAAACGCTCACTTTGTGCTTATCAGTGTTCAGTAAATGTAACTTAACAGACCATCCTGCAAACTAAATAGAAATACAGATGACACAGAACTTTCTTGACACATGTTGAAACACAAACCATGGTGAAATATGTTTCAGAAATCAAAAAAGTTGCCTCCTCTTGATTTGTAGATTTTTTTTTATTATTATTATGATGCACAGCTGATTAGTAAAGTTTTTGTTCAGGTAAACTTTTGTTAGCAAGAAAATAAATCTTTAATTTCAAAATTGAAAGAATACTTTGGCCATTATGGGTTCTGTCTTCTTTAATAGCGGATTAGTGAAACAGAAAATGAAAGACGCATGCCAGAAAATAAATTCATGTTTGTAAAAAGTTTTCCATTTAATGGATGTGTTACTATTTTCTTTCAAAACTGATAAACACTCACTTGTTCATACTGAATGAACTTTTATTCAATGGCGGTATTAGGATGAACCGAACTTTCCCAAAACCGAACTAGTATTACTTGAATTTGAATGCGCGCAAAGTTCAAGATATTTACTAGCGACATCACAAAAACTGATTCCGGACTTGGAGAAGCCAGCTTATTTAAACAATATGCACTACAATCTTCTGTTTGCTGATGTCTCAAATGGCAAAGGAATGCATGCAGCTCTCTGCAAGACGTAAACTTAAAAGTTTAACGAAATTTTCCCACCGTTCAGACGATCATTTCGACACAAGGGGTCAGACGAAAGCAGAAACAAAAGTTTTAACAAGGCGCGTCAGCGTCTGTCATCTGTTGAATTCTAACAACATGTGTTAACAGGGCGCGTCAGTGTGTCATTTGTTGAATTCCAACAACATGTGTTAACAGGGAGCGCAGGTGTCTGTCACTTGTTGAAATCCTTCAACATGTGTTGACAGGGCAAGTCAGTGTCTGTCCCTTGTTGAATTCCAACAACATGCAATCTTGATTATAGCTGAAAACAAATGAAGCACAGTTTGATTACTATATTATCACAATTCAAAATCAAATGTTACATTGTTTGGACTCTGCAGTTACCTCTTAGAAAAGGTGGTTTCATGATTGGAAAAATAAATTTGGGAAATAGGGTCAATTTGTTTTGAAAAGCTGTGATAGGTACAAAATCTAGGTTAATATTGGCAAGTAAAATTCTGGCATTTTCTTCTTGAAGCACATGATAATTTCAATCACAAGCAATTTAGATAAAGCATATAAGCAAGCAAATTACAATCGGTAATGCCAGTTTAAATCTGTATTTCACTCCTCTTTCCTAAGCACCCATAAGATTTTCGTTCATTGTTAGATTAATCCAAGAACAAGCATCTTCAACTGAAAAGTTCTTTTTCTAAACTAAATCAAGGGCACTAGCTACAGATTTTATTTTTTACAATGATGAAATGCAGATTCATTTTTTAGTTTACTTAAAACGAACATCATTTAGTAATTACGTGAATTATTAAAGACACTTTTTAGTAGTTGCCGGTTTTTACCGATGGCAGAAAGTCAACTCTGTGGGAGGGCACACATCAGCTGGTTTCTCTTCTTTCAGCTTATCATTGGGACTTTCTCGAACAGTTTTCCACAAATTTCATGTTAGTAGTAGTGATGTTCCGGATATCCGAGGAAAAATAAAGATCCGTATCCGTTACTTTTTTGACGGATGTTAAACGGATCTTTTCTATTCTAAAATTTCTTAAATATTTAAATAAAAGACTCTTAAATTCCGATAAAATTAGGTTTTATTTCCAATTTAAATTATAAGGTATCATTTCAGAAGCGAACGGCCCTCTGATACATGTTTCTTTCTTTTTTATTTTAATTTTTAATTTAATATTAGTTTTTGTTATTGATTTGGGGTTTCTGTTATTCTTTATTTTGGTTTTTCTCGGCATCCTTCAAAAAAAAAAGGTGAGACTAAATTCAGCATTTACTGTTTGCAAAGGTGTTTCCGGCTTTGTTATTCTGTCGGCCGGAGTAATTTGGGTGGAATGGATCAGCGCTGCATTTATGCTGAAATAAAATGCGAAAAATTATTTCTAGCCTATCCAGTAGCAGCTTTACACTACTGCTCCTGTTTCGTACATCTACCGAACTAGCTAAAAATAAGTTTTCATTCTATTTAAGCATTAATGCAGCGCTGACCCGTTCCTTCCAACTCTCCCTCAATTTTAAAGTAGATTTCCTTACAGAGTAGATCATAGTCTTTATTATATTTTCACCGTAGATGACATTTTTTGAAGAAACAGTGCTATTATTATGACGGGAATACTTGCCATAATAAATTTTACACTTGGATACTTGAATTGGGCAAAACATTTTTGAGATCCGTATCCGTATCCACGGACCTTGACACTAATGATCCAAGTCCGGATACGTATCCGCGGATCTACTTTTTTAACGATCCGGCACATCACTAGTTAGTAGACCCATTTGCATATAAATAGCAAGCATAAGTTTACTATATCCAAACTACCCCGTGGATAGGGGAATTTAGGTACTAAAATGATAATAGTTAGGAAGCGAAGCATAGTTTTAACAACGATCTCACTCGATGTTTTCAAACTTAGGTTGAAAGTAGGTACACGTACAACAGAAGTATAAATACTAATTTTTACAAGTATTATGATAGATTTAAAACTAAAAATGCTGCAAAAATAGCACAAAATGCAAAACCATTTTTTGACGGGAAGTTGCTTTTTGTTACAGAAAATTGCAGCAGATTTGAACAATTTTCCAACTCACTTTTAGCATTATAATTAATGAAATAAAGTTTTTAAGTACCATGCTTTTAAAATGAACTAAAAAGTATAAAATTTAAATAATATCTCTAAGCTGCATGTAGATCTAAAGCCCTACACAGTTTTACAATTTTTAAAAAAATGACTGGAAAATTTGTGATTATGAGTTTTTAATAGCTATCAAAATGCTTGTGAACTTCAAAAGGAAAAATATGAGGCGCACACAACACACAAATGAAGCGTTTATAATTTAACTAACAGTCGAAAGGCTCCTCACGATGCTGCTCCTATAGCGAAAGCCATCTCCAGGTTGCATCCATGTCCTACACACAAGCGCATACATACACAACTACACACATACACAAATACATACACACACGCATACATACAGATACCTACACATACATACACACAACTACCCGCTCATTCATGCCTGCACACAGACACAAACACATATGCCTACACACATACACACACACGCATACAGACACACAACTACCCACAAACTTATCGCTGTGCAAATAGTATGAACTGAGGTATAATTTTTTTCATTGATAACCTTTCTCTACATTTATAGTTATACTAGTGGTACCACTGCCTGCCTTGTCTAGTGGTCAGAGAAGTCTGCCTGTGACAGGAAGGTCCGGGTTCGAATCCCGGCTCGGGCATGGACGTACTTTCTTTCTTCTGTCCTTGTCCTTTCTTTGTGCGAGTGTGTTGTTGTGCTGTGAATGGTTGCCTACCCTATAAACGGGTCCTTATGGCATGTGTGTACTGTAGAAGTCGGACTCCAAATTACCAGCCTAGCTGGCACACGACAACAACAACAACTAGTGGTACCCGCACAGCTTTGCCCGTAATAGAAAAATTAAAAGATCTTTTGGTTCGCCTGCATATTTACAAATAATGTATGGTGAATTTTCTTGCCAGTTGGCTTGTACCCATGTTATGGTTCCACGTTATGATAATTTCGTATCTCGCCAATTGGCTTGTGACCATGTTACTGTTCCACGTTATGATAATTTCGTAATTTACTCGTCCATCTTATGATAGTTTTGTCCTTAAAATTGGAATAGAAAAAGAACCACATCGAATTTTCGAAAAATCGCTTTGAGGTGCACACCCCCATGCTACAAACTAACTTTGTGCCAAATTTCATGAAAATCGTACGAACGGTTTAGGCGCTATGTGCGTTGCAGAGATCCAGACATCTTCCCGACATCCAGCAGAGAGACTTTCAGCTTTTTTATTAGTAAAGATACATTGTACATGTGCCATGCAAGTATGTAGATAAAAAATATTAAACTTAAATTTTCATGTAGCGGTATATAAATAATACTACATTGAAGAAGAATAATGAAAAACAGAATTTCAATAAACATAATGGATAAATCTTTATTCCAACAAAAATTAGGTAAATTACTATATACACCATTTAAGTTAAAGATTAAGAGACATTTTCCAAAATAAAATTATTCGTATTTATTAAAGGTTTAGACAATTACGAATACCGTTTGGCATTCGGTATACTGCATATTCGGCTGAAAAACTAGATATTCTGTTCGGTCGAGTACTTTACTACAACCGAATAGTAAAAAAATTTAAATATTCGCCAATTGTAAACAAATGCATAATTTTTGTTCAATGAATTAAAGCACCATAACACAATAGTAGTTCAAGCTGTTACTTACTAATAAAAGATATTTTATTGTAAGAACAAAGTAATTTTAAAATTAACACTCAGATGTTAAATTTAAATTTTGTTGCTTTTCAATTTTCCTTTTATTTTATGACACATTACATTAACTGTTACAAACTCATTGTTTATACTACCGTTACAAACTCATTTAAGTATGAAATAGGAAACCAGGAAAAAAAAACATGTCACAATATTAAGTGTTTATAAACAAACATATGTTGTATTTTTTAAAATCCTACGCTTGCCTGTGTATTTCGACCATTAATCGACAAGCAGCCTGACAAAATGAAGCAGTATAAAAATGTGAATAAAATTTAGCATCCTTAGAGTTATATGAAATACACCCTCAGCTCAGTCATTTCCAGCCGAGGACTGCAGTTTCGTGCTTATTAGCACTCATCAGCCCGGCATAGGAAAGTGACTGAGCTGGAAGTGGAAAACCTCTTAAGGAAGCCAAGAGTGCCAAACAAAGTAGCAGCTAATGTAGAATGTGACCGAAGCAATGGTTCAGTTCAACTCGAGGATTGAAGGCAAGGCATGGTATATTCAGTAAATTAAAGCCCGGGCAGTAATTTACTGAATATACCATGCCTTGCCTTCAATTCAATCCTCGAGTTGAACCGAACCATTGCTTCGGTCACTCGTCTGGTCTGCGCTAATTCTATATTAGCTGCCCGTATGTTTGGCACTCTTGGCTTCCTTAAGAGGTTTTCCATCTCCAGCTCAGTCACTTACCTATGCCGGGCTGATGAGTGCTAATAAGCACGAAACTGCAGTCCTCGGCTGGAAATGACTGAGCTGGAGGTGTATTTCATGCATTTCTGTTTTAGGCCTGGCTATTGGGCGGTAATTTACTGAATATATCCTTAGAGTTGTCGTTTAAAAACTTTTAAACAATGGGCAGTTCTGAGGTGATCAGCAACCATTTCAGACTTATGACGCAAAGCGAATACTTCACTCTAACTCTATGCAGATGTTTTTGCACACATGCTACTACTGTTGCCTCTTTCATCATTGTACAGAAATGAAAATCTTAGCTCTAATAAGATGAAGCCGGACCTTGACAGTGTTTATTTTTCTGTGGGGACTTAACTGAAAGAGGAAGGTTTTATTGCCACAGTTTCAGGGTTAAAGCTCTGTTCAAAAGTTCATTAGCATAAAAGCTAAAATTGAGGGGAATATTTTAGCAAAATGCTAAAATGTTACACATTGTCATACATTTACATATGCCTCAGTGTGTTTCGTCTCCAGCTAAAAGTAAAACTAAAATTTTATCTGTGACATCTTTGAAGAAATAAGTACAGCAGCTATTTTTTTAAAATGCAAAATAAAAATAGAAAACAACATGATTGGTCTTTAGAACGTTGCTGCCCCTCATCCTAATAAAGCAGTTATTGGGGTCGTAATGCCGGATAAGACAAAGTCTTATTGAACTTAATAGTTGTTTAATCATCTTAGCTAAGGTTTAAAAAGTTTAAGATGATTTTGGCCATGCATGCTTCCTCTCTCTAGGATCATACATTTTTACTTTTTTTTTTTTTTTAAATGAACTTTTTATTTCAGCAAAAAAGCATTGTATTATTTTCGCAATTGAGATAGTGTTTTCGTATTCTGCGAAAAATCTGACAGTAGCGGAAACCCTGCTCAGTTTAATACTTTTATGAAGTCAACAACTAAACACCAATAACCTTTCCCTATTTCTGTGAGCTCTCCCTACAAAAGTAAACAATGTCGAGATCAAGCTTTATCTCATCAGTGCATTGTACAGCACAGACCACAAAGCTTCAATCATAAAAAAATTTCCATATGAAACATCATATTCTGGATGGCGAATAAAACTTTTTTGCAGCTGCAGACAAAGGCGGATCTAGAAGTTTTTCAAGGAGGAGGCAACAAATTTTTACTATGTCTCTCATAATGTATTTGATTTACACATGCATAGGAGGAGGGGGAATCCCGCAGCATTTTTACTAAACAAGTGGAGAGATGTAGCTAGGGAGGGGGCTCCAAAATGTATTCCTTTCCTTTTAAGTCACTGAAGGTATTCTAGCATTGCATTTTTAGAACTTCAATTTCGAAAACATTCTGCAAAGTGTTCTGAAAACCCCTCCCTTTGACATCATTAAAGGTCTTTTAAATTTGCGTTCTTAGAACTGCAGTTCCGTAGGAACTACTACCGAAGAATTGACGGAAAATTACCAATTTGAAGTCCCTGAACTTCATCCCATCCACTTACAGTATCTGAGAAGGTCTACAACTTCACCTTTTAAAACTTCAGTCTTGAAAACTTTCCTGGGAAGGCTTCCAAACTTTTCTTTCTACAAGCCATAAGGTAACCGGAGCAGAATAGACTCAACGTAGTATGAAAGATTACTCGGAAAATGAGATTTCGAAAACCTTCATCTCTTGTTCATAGTTAACAATGAAAAATAACTGCAAAATGGTTCAAGCAGACAGTGGCGCAGCCACGGGAGGGGTTTTGGGGTTAAAACCCCTCCCAGAACACAAGCACATTCATTTCCTGTGTTGAAATCAAGGGAAAAAAGCAGAGTATTTGAGCTTTTCCAAGCGGAATAGGTTTCAACAAAACATCTTACTGCTTTTAATGGTCGGGAATCAGTCAGAAATTACTTCTCAATTCTTAAGTATAAAAGTTGTATTTCGTGGTGAGCACCCGACGTCCCCACTGATATGAGATAGCTAAAATGGTGTCAATAAAGCTCAACAGGGTATCATGGTCCCTCACCACTTCCATCACTGCACAAATACTTTTTAGGGACATCTAGAGAGAGAAAGTCTACCGCACGGGATTTTCTGAGGCTCTTCACAAATTCTCATTGAAAGACCGAAACCGTCATTAGCTAGCATTTGACATTCATAAAGACATGAATGTATTTGAGGAGGAGGTTTTAAATGATCTCGCAAAAAACACACAAAAAATGAATGTAAAATTAAAGTAAAACTAATAACAAATATTCTGTGCTTTTTCCCACTTTCTTCGTTTTGTAGTGATATCAATACGAATTATTAATTGTTTTTAAGCAGTTACTTTGACTGAATAATTACTGTAGAAATTCTTTGATATTGAATAATTACGCATTGTAAATGAATGGGAAAGAAAGCAACAATTTTCGATTTTGAAAACCCCTCCCAGAAAAAATTTCAAGCTGCGCCACTGCAAGCAGAGTGTCGCAGCATCCAGCTATTGAGGAAGTAATTAAAAGTCACATAACAGTATGCACAATTAGTCGGGAAGCACGTGATGTCATAATTAAAACTTACTCGTTTTGATCGAAGAGATGTTGAACAATTGAAAGCTGTGTCAAAATAGGATTCTGTATTCCAAAAACAAATATTCCTCCAAGGTGAAATTTTAAACGGTATTCATCTTTCTCTTCAGACTACGAGATTGAAGAAATGAACTTTTAAATTTCTTAAGCGAATTCATAAAATTTCAAAATATCCATGACTTCCCTTCGAAGTAAACAAAAAACAACGCCATTGCCTAACGTGACACGTTACGGTTGCACGTAAACCGCAGCGACTTTTCGGATGTTGACATACCTTGTGTTCGACGAACCTCACCAGTCTACCGGTAAGTAACCGGTAACTAACCGCTGCGTTCTATGATCAACCGGTTACCATTCTAAGCAGTTGATTGGTTAATTGGAGCACGTGATCATTAACTGTCACGTGATTAACGAACTTGTCGCTACCGGTAGTGCTCGTTGAACGTAAGTCACTGTAAGTTGCGTTCGACGAACCTCACCGGTCTACCGGTAAGTAACCGGTTACGAACCGTAGCGTTCTCTCATCTATCGGTTACCTCACCGGTTACCATTTTAAGCTGTTGATTGGTGAATTGGAGCACGTGATCATTAGCTGTCACGTGATTAACTAACCCAGACCTACCGGTCGAGCGTAGTAATATCTCCCAGGGTAATTTGATAGTTAGGACTTTTAGGGTATCTGTGTTTGCTTGTGTATTGGGTTTTTGTGGTTTTTGCCTGTATATTGAGCTTTACTCTTAGTTTCTTCTCAATGTACTAAACAGTGCAGTGCAATTTTAGATATGCTTTCCCTCCAGAAAAATGCTTCGCTCTTTCCGTTTGATGATCGAAGATCGAAGTATCTACTGAGTTCGAACCTCGATGGTCGAAGACCCACCGTCGTCATTAAAGGGGACTGGGCGACGTTAAATATGCTCGTGGTCTCAATGTCCCCCAAGTGAAACGATACCTCTGGGGGTGCTAACATCAGGTAGCTATTATCTCCTGGACTAGTTTTAAATTCATATTAGCTGTTCGATCCGGTAATGGTGCTGCCATCTATCGGTATATAAAATAATGGAGGCAAGGCGCTTAGTATGCAGTCCTCGACATAAATACAGTTGCAGTCAGTTGTGACTCTGAATAGGAATAGGAAGTATCTGTGTTGCTTAACTGCAACCGGGAGAAAAGCGGCGCTGTTCAGAGTCTTAATGCTTACAGTGATCTTGGAATTTTCAGGTGTTTTGAGCTCAATTATAGATAAATGAAGGCTTAAAGCATTAAATATTTTTTGTAACTTCAATCTTGTTATCTAAACTGAGAAATGAAAGCCGTTTGAAATTCCACCCGGGAATTCTATTTGCTGCCGGAATCCGATGTTAGCGGAGGACCTTCTGTCTGACATCTTTACGTATTATCAAAACGAGTAAGTTTTAGTTTTCATACAACCAGGGACCGATTTACACACCTGGGTGCCCCGAGCACTGACAAATATGGTGCCCCCCCCAGATATTATTTTGATAGAAATAAAACTTTAAAATATCGATTTCATAAGAAAAAAAAAAGTTAATAATTAAGATGTTTTGCAAAGAAATTATTTAATATAAATCTAAAATAATTTTATGGCTTTCATGTTGGAAAATTTTTTTTACAGTCGCAGATGGAAAAACTATGATGCAAATGGTAAAGGTAAATCATAATGTGCTTTCTGCACATCAATGATTCTTTATATATTTTCTCCTTTGTTTTCTTGTAGTTATTTATCTATAATGTCCTCATAATCAAGTTTTAGGTCAAACTTACTTCTATTGATAACAGAGCTAATAAAAATAATTTACCTGCAGAAATGAGAGTACGCAAAGGACACTTAATTCTCTTCATTAGCAAAAATGATCGTTCTCCACAACAATTGGTTTATATGTTTTCATTTAATAAAAAAAAAATTGTCAAATGACAAAATTTTTTTGTTTCCTTTAGTTAGAGGCCCCGAACACTGGTCCCGAAAAAAAAATTGATGACAGAAATTTGGTGCCCCGGGCCCCGAATGCCCTGCCGTAAATCAGTCCCTGTACCACAACTTCACGTGTATACTCATGAGCTGGATGCTGAGACACTATTCAAATCTTTTTGTAGCTTAATTTTCATTGTAGCTGTAATGAAAAACAGAAGTTTTTCAAAATGTTTCACTGTCCTTGTTCTTTTGTGTCGTGCTTGTGAGAAGCAGGGCTGTGGAGTCGGAGTTGGACTGATATTGGGGTAAAGGAGTAAGAGTCAGCATGTTTTCAAATGACTGTGGAGTCGAACTGATTTTGGGGTAAAGGCGTCAGAGTTGTTTGAAAATAGGCACTCTGACTCCGGGCTTTTCACTGGAAATTTTACTGACTCTACTTGCATTTTGAAAAAAAAAACGACTTTCAGTTAGTTCAATTACAGTGCAACCTCGAATCTCTGGGGACGGGGGGAAAATTTTGAATTATCAGGGTTTTGAAAATTACACTTTATTGGGCCAAATATTTCAAATTGCAGCAAAAACCGCTTCATTCGCTAAATAGGGTTTTAAAGCAACTGTAAATTTAATTTAATAATTTGACGAAAAGTTTTAAATTCCAAATAAACTTGTTTTTTTTTTCTTTTTTGAAAAGGTGTGTACGCATTTTATACAAAGAAAAATGATCTATTCACATCAGAGGGGGAAAGGGGAGTCAATTTATTTTTTATTCAACGAACTTCCATTAAATTTTTAGCACGGGCATCGCTGTGCGGTGCGGGTTCTGCTAGTATTAGATAAATATAGCTTTTTAAAATTATTTATTTACTAGCTTTTAACTGCGGCTTCGCTCACGTTGATTTAGTTTTTTTTAATCGATTCAAGTTAATGGTCAACACAGGGAGAGGTCAAATAGTTACCAAAAAATGGTTACAAAATTTGCTTTATTCAGTTTGGGATACCTTGGATAAGTCTCCCCCTCCCTACTTTGTAAAACTGTGTATTACTAATTTTATCGAAGAGATAGTGTTGCCAAATACTGAGATACTTCTGGTCATGAAATGATGCTATCCGAAATGTTTCCAAAATAAGTAGTAAATTTTGGCAATTGTGTTTGAAATTGTGCGCAAATTTGTGCTGCTTATGGATTTGATTAATTTAGTTGGCGGATCATTTTACATGTTAACAAATGATATAAAGAAAGAAATATTAAAGAAATGGCGATATTTTGGTTACTTGGTAAAAACCGGTGATTATTTGAAATTGTGCAAAAAGGAAAATTGATAGAAGTTTTTGTGCTGTTTATGGATTTGCCTAATTTAGTTGCTGGATTATTTAACACAGTAAAAAAAGTCTTTTGAAAATTCCTTGATTGGCGATATTTTATTTACATGGTGAAAGCTGAGAAACATTATGACGTAGTCTTCGGCTTCAAAAACAGCACGTTGAAAAAACTGCCAAATGCATCAGCTACGGAAATCTTTCTGCAAAAATTTTGGCGATCTGCTGGTTGTTTGGATGATGAGTAAGTGTTCAATCAGCATAAATAATAATAAAAACCATTAATTACATTAAAGTTCCGTTTAAATGGAAAATCATCAGCCAAATCATGTATTATTTGCCAATCTTGTGCAAAAAATCTTACTTTAAAATTTAACTTGAGAAAAGCCTTGAACAGTCAGACGAAAAGCAAAAATAGTCAACAATACAACAATTGTCGCGATCGACAGAGAGTTGAGATGATGCCCTAAATACTATATTGTGTTGAGGAAAGCCTTCGAACATGGAACTAAAAAGCTCATAACTCATTTTTTATTCTACTTAGAAATTTGGAACAGGTGACCTCTTCAGCCGAAAAATCAGAGCTTTCGATGGATATATAATGTTAATAGGTACAAGTATTTTTTCATCCTCATATTAGGGAATTTATACAAAAATTGGGTTTTATCGCCCCCCTAGGGGGTTTTTGCCCCCCATAACGGGACGAAAACTACCCTATGTGTTATTCTGATGCATAAACTATATTATTGTAAAGTTTCATCAAAATCCATTCAGTAGTTTTTTGCGTGAAAGAGTAACAATCATCCATACAGACAAACTTCCACATATATAATAGTAGTAAGATTGTAAAGCCAGGCGGTGAAAGTGCCTCCCTTGCATCCCTTTACCGGTACTGCAAGGGAAGCCTACTGCAATGCCAGAAAACGTACTGGACGTGAACGTCAGATTAATAATATTTACGTGATGTATTTTTTAGCTTTTTCATATCTGATTAATTAAATTTTATTTTCAAAAGTCAGGGGAGGAAAGTGCATCACCTTGACGGCAATCATAGACATGAACCTGATATTAATATATTTCGTGATTTGCTTAGTAGTTTAATTACGAGGGCTGTTTTTTTTTTATCAACTTCCGATGTGGTGTAAAAATAAAACTAGTGAGAGTAATTAAATAAATTTATTATCAAAAGTTAGGTTCATTATTAGTTACTTTTCACTATAATCGCCATTTAAATTGAAGCATTTTTTCATACCTGAGTACAAACTTCTTAATACCTTCTTCATAGAAGTTTGCCGCCAGTGATTCGAGATGAGTTTTCATGGCGTTTTTGTAGCCTAACTTGTCAGTTACGATAGTGTATAGGGCTGACCTTGAAATCTCATGAAACTGATTGGATAGGTCGGTAATCGTAAACCTCCAATAGCTTCTTACAGTTTGGTCTACTCGATCAACGAGGTCTTCGTTTGCGACCGACTTTCGTCCTTGCCCCCCCCCCCCCTTCATGAATGTCACCTCGTCCATCTTTAAATTTCCTACACCAATCACGCACTGCACTATCACTCATAAAACTTTCACCGTACACTCCTTTCATTCTACGGTGAATCTCACACTTAGTGGGAAATTCTATCTTGGTAGCCATGTTTATGTGTCGCTAGATAAACTGGTAATGGCATCGGACGCCCGAAAATGAGTGAGGTTGTAGTAGGAGAGGTGCGCAGTCGACTGCCGCACATTACTGGCCGATGCCGCTCGCCCTAGCGGCATGATCGGAAGTTGAAAAAAAAACATACCTTGTATTTTGTAGCTTGTCCTGTGTTTAAAATGAATTTAATTTTATTTATTTAACACAAATAATTATTTAAAGAAAGTTTAAATATTAATATATTGTTTAATTTATTTTTAACGGGGGGGGGGGGGGTGAGTGCACTCATGATCTGGCCCCTTCACTTTTTCAAGGCACAAGCCGCCACTGGGGCAAAGTGAATTAGCGGTGCAAAGTGAAAAGGTGAAATATTTACTCGGGATTTAACGCCACCTATCACGTAATATTTTTAAAATGCAGTTTGCACATGTAGTATATTCGAGCCAGGAATTAAATACCGCCAAATATTATAGCATATGATAGTACTGACAATTTTCAAAAATTGATATTCTTATTGTAATAACTGTAGACAGTAAAAAATTATCTTTTATAATTCAAAATAATAAAGTTCTTGTTGTTAACATTTCAAGTAGGGTCCGGTGGGGTAAAGTGGTCATAAAATCGTAGGTTTTCAACTTAGGTGAATAATAAATACAATAAATTCTTTAAACACTTAAACTTTTTTTGTTTTTATTTTACATTGCATTATTAAAGAATAGATAGTTTTAGGAAAATAAATATTGATTTAAGCAGTTTTATAGCAGTTTCTATTCCCTATGTATTTATGACCACTTTACCCCATGGGGTGGGAGAAAGTGGTCATAGTTAAAAATGGATGCAAAACCATTATAAACAACCCTAATATTTGTATATTTCGGTTATTTTTATAGTTACAAGTATATGCTCAAGAAAATGTGTGTATACACGAGTATATACGTGTCGTGTTAACATTAGTAAACACGTTCATATATGAGTAGATACATATATGCATCAAATACATGCATACACGTGCCTACTCAACTATATACGTGTATACACGAATTTATAAGCATGTATACGTATCTATAAGAGTATATACGTGCTACGGGTATGTACGGGTACATACGCGTGTAAACGAACATCATATGCGTGTATGCATTTGTATTTCGGGTATATTCGTGCATATCTGAGTATATACGAGTACAGTAGACGTATACATGGATATATATGTGTGTACGTCCACTGTACACTGTATGTATGCATATACACGTACATACACACATATACGGGTATACACGAGTTAATTCGTGGATACATCCAGTGCGTGTTTGGGTACGTGTCTACTCGCATATATACAGTAAAGCACAAGTCTATACGTATGTATACGTGCAAACACGATTATATACCTGTATATACGTATATTTATGTGCATACACCAATACATGTATATTAGGGTGGATCGAAAAAAAAACGAATTTTTGAATCTTAATTTGGAATACCTGCCAAAAGCTGCGTGTGTAAGTACAACACACATGTAAAATATTATCAAGTTTGAGCAACTCTTTGAGGGTCCTACCAAGGCTTCAATTTCTCCAAAAATAGAAAAAAAAAAGGTCAATTTTCCAAAATTTTTATGAAAATATTAGTGTTTAAAATTTTTGTTACAATACGGTTAAAATGCTTCCTTTGAACACTCTTTTCATGTATCTTCCCAATTATTTAGTCTTTGCACCATTAAGTTCGCACATAAGCCGTTAAATTTCACGAAATTAACCAAAAAACTGACTTTTAAAAGCTTTTTTGCACATTGCAATATTTCTTCTTTTAAAGTCCAGTTTTCTTTTTTACAACGCCTGTACAGAATGCAGTTTTAAACGGAAGTAAAGTTAAACTTTATTACATTAACAGCCCAGAATACAATAAAAAGAAATGGCTGCAATTCGAGTTCCATTCTACCTTTTCCATCTGCTGAGCCACATGTATTAAGTATAAATGTATTATTCATTTTACATTAGAAGTTAACTATCAAAATGATTTAGTTGTATTAACTAAAAAAAACATAGAGAGAAGTGCATTGGTTACAAAGAATGTATATATACTCACACACAGTCGCTCTGACATATACACATCAATATTTCACAAAATGAGGGACTTGAAAAGTATCAGTTAGTTAAAGCCACATAAAATTGTCAGTTCGTCACATCCATTCATGAAACCTCTTTGAAATCATTTTTTTTTGATTCAAACGATGACATGATACTTCGAGGTTTGATTTTTGTTCATATGAAGCCATCTCTTGCCGATTGACCTAATCACAAACAAAGAAGCTTCTGTCACCATATTAGCACAGCGTTCCACCACCTGCGTGTGACAGGGGAACTAAACGAACGCAAAATCGGCGTTGGTGTTTTCAATCTATTGTTGAATATTTTAATTAGATATGCCAGCTAAAATAGGAGAGGGGTAGCAGTTATTGCACATTCTTGCCGGTTGATAACATCATAGTAGTCTGATGCATTAAAGTTAATCTTTGAATTATAGAATTCTCTTATTTCTTCATGAACAGAAACTACTTGTCTGGCCTTCAAAATCTTCGCAAACCCAGTTCTCTGATGTACTTTCGTTCATCATAGTGATCACTGTTAAGAGAATTTTTTCCGGGTGGCAAAAATAGGCATCTCGTTAAATGACAGAATCAATATTTTTTTTCAGATTTTCACTTACGTAACGAGATGCTGTAATAACACTGATAAGGAACAACAAAGTTTTGTTTCAATTCCAGAAGAAAAAAAAATTGCAACGGCTATACTCCCGCCAACTGAGCCATCAACATCTTTTGGTGTTGATGTCACTTCAAAAGTGGAAAAAATGAGGCTTTCTCTGCCAACGCTATCAAGAGTGTACTACCAGTACGGCATTTCTGACAGATGTGCGATGTGCTGCAGCAATTGCTTTAGAAACATTACAGGATTTTGGTACTGTGTCAAATAATTATCGCTCTAAAGTCGTTGATAGGAATGAAATTCGAAGACAGCGACAGAAGTGTCACAGGTGTCACAGACAAAGTAAGTGCTTATCTTCAAAACCTTCAAACTAGAAGTGAAAGGGTTTGAAAAGTACATTTTTCGATAGCCGAAAAGACAAAACTATGGCAAAAAGAAATGGTTGGAGACAGATACCGTAGAAGAACCATAAGCGAGGAATCCATGGTTGAAAAATCCAATTCTCTTTATTTAGGTGATTTGACGCCAACTTCTGGAACGGGAAAACATGTCGAGACAGCAATGTGATTTTTGAACTGAAAATTTGTTTAAGCCTTAAGGATCTTTTAGCTTTTGGCTGTGATGGCACGGCCACAAATACCAGAAAAAAGAACGGTGCAATTGCGGCCGTAGAGAATAAAATTGGACATCCTGTCCCATGGTTAATCTGCGAACTGCATGCGAGCAGCCTTTGCGTCACCTGTTCACATTACTTGATGGTGAAACTGCTTTTCCATGTGAATTTTCGCAGGACCAATAGGTAAATTGCTAGATAGGTGCGACAATTTACCTCTGGTCCAGTTTGAAGCAATTACGCTCCTTGTCGTAGGTGCTGGGCTGTTAATGTAACGAAGTACAATTTCATTTCCATTTAAAACTACATTCTGCACAGTCATTGCAAAAAAAATTGGACTTCAAACGATAAAATATTGCAATGTGCAAAAATGTGAGTTTTTGGAAATTTCAAGAAATTTCATGAATTTGTTTGTGAACCTAATACTGCAAAAAATGTAAATAATTTTGAAGATACATGAAAAGCGTGTTAAAAGGAAACATTTTAATGGTATTAGAACAAAAGGTTTGAACCTTATTATTTTCATAAATATTTTGGAAAATTGACCTTTTTTCCCATTTTTCGAGAAATTCAAGCCTTGGTAGGACCCTCAAGGAGTTGTTCAAACTTGATAATATTTTACATGTGTATTGTTTTTACACATGCACAGCTTTTGGTAGGTATTCCAAATTAAGATTCGAAATTTCATTTTTTTCGATCCACCCTAATGTATATGCACGAGTATATAAGCTTACTCAAGTATATAAGCTTATATACATGTGTGCCAACACAGTGAATCCAAGCTCTTGGGCAAAAATCTAAGGGGTGTGAGAGGGGAGGATAACAAAAGAAGAATTATTAGGAACTTACGTTCACTGATGGGCTACATGCACACAAAGCCAGAAAATGATGGATACAAAACAAATTACAAATTTTTTATACAAAGGTGATTTTACCCAACATTTTAGTTTTTAAGAAATATTTACAGCAGTTAAAAGTTATGACCCGTAGTAGCTCTAATACACGCATCGCAAAAAAGTGCGCAGCGGCTGATGAAAGTTTTTCAAGACTCTCGTTATTTCAACAGAGAGTGATCAGTGAATGCGACACATGTGTTACAGCTGCAGACCGCAAATTTCATCAAATGCTTTAAAACTTTTTTAAGACCTAAAATGTTGCGTAAAATTGTCTTTGTGTAAAAAATAAATTTGTGACCTTTTTTTTCAATCCGTCAGTTTCTGGCTTTGCGTGCATGTAGCACGTCTACATTGTGTTTTTGACCATATGTTCCTTATGATTCTTACTTCTTATTCTCCCCTCTAACACCTTTTAATAATTTGCTCAAGAGTTTAAATTCTCCCTGTATACTTGTATTTCTTATGCTTGTATGTAAGTGTTTATTCGAGTACGTACGCATATATACGTGTCTACTTGAGTATATAAGTGTTCGTATATATACAAGTATAAGCGAGAACATACCTGAATGTATGGATAAAAAATACTTGCAGACACCCATATACGTATTTATTGTTGCATTTACGTGAATACGTCTATGTACATGCCTACACGAGTATATATGCGTATATATACGCATATACTCATATATTTAACCCCGTTTACTGCAAAAACAATACATATTAAGTAAAATTAATATTTAATTTGTATCTGCCTTATGCTTAAAGATTCAGTGACATTAGAAGAACAATATTCGTTTAAGCCTAATATTATGGTCACTTTACCCCATCTTACTTAAATTGTTATAAAAAATTATCTAAAATAGATTCAGCTAAGTGCTAATGAGTAAGAGTTCTTGAGACATGTAGGAAGCTTCCTGTGGGGTCAATCTGTTCATAATTCTAGCAAACAAAATTTCCCAAGGAAGTTAGAAGAGGTGTTTAGATTTTAAAGTTTTTCATATTCACGCATAATATTTTTTTTAACAAATAAAATTTTGCCAGTTGTAAAATTTTATATTTAAAATGTAGTTTCTAACTGCCCTACTCTAAAATAAAATTTTCACATTCTTTCGAACATTTATTTCCAAGCTATAGCTATTTATTTAAACGTATGACCACTTTCCCCCACCAGACGCTATTAATTGAGACCTTCTAATACGCAGTGTAATATTTATTTACTTAATATTAAGCTTATTTGCGTTTTGAATAATTGCTCAAGTAGTCGAGTACATGCTGGGCAAAGTGAAATAGCTTATTCTGTTTATTCACTCAGTCATTTACTAAAACACTTATGTATTCATATATTAATTGATTTATTTACATTCCTTCCTTTCGTAATTCACTTGTTTATTCATTCATTCTCTTATTTTCACATTAATTCACTCTATTATTTTTCTTCGTATATTAGTTAATTTAATAATTTTATTATTCGTTTATTGTTCTATTTTCTTTCCATTTATTCATTTAAAATTGTATTTACTAATTCATTTGATCAAAAATACTTTTTACAATCAAATAGAAAAATTTACATTACAAAAATATTTCATTTTTCCATTTTCCCCATGAAAAAAAAGTGAATTATTTTTTGAAGGCTCAAAATTATTACCAAAAATGGAAAATGATGTTTCAATAAAAGTTTTATTATAAAATCAGGGGTCGAAGTAGTCCTATACATCCTATATTTCCTATATTTTCAAAAAAAGCATCAAAATTCCTTATATTTCCTATATTTTTCAAAAATGTCGTATATTTTCTATATTCCCTTTTTTTACCCTATATATCTTTTTAAAAAAAAGCAGTAAATAAACTTTCTGACATCGGATTTTTCGCTGAAAGTATGTGCCCAAACGAATTTCAAATTAAAAAACGCAACTGACTAAATCCTGCAACAGGCATCTTCTCTTATTGGCTACAGCAATGTGACATCACTCTATAGTTGGTGGAGTTTCGAGAACTAAGTCTGAAGTTGGTTTTAGAATTATGCGTTTGGGGGGCAACAGCCGTTTGTTTTGTTTTCCATCATGGGAGTTGGTATAGGGGCCTTGGTGGCCGTGTGGTTTCGCCAACTTGCTTTGTAAGCAGAGAGGCGCAGGTTCGATTCCCGTCTGTAGCCATGAGTGTTCTTTTATTCCTATGTAATGTACATCTTTCATGTGTATTGTCTTGGAAATAAAATATGGAAAAAGGTTGTGGATTATTAGAGGTAAAATCTTCTCCGCTGAGTATAGCTTTATACCCCAATGTGTGTTACCATAAATCAAATCAAATCAAATCGTTGGTATATTTTTGTGTTCAGTGCATTTTCTAATTGGAATTTTCTAATATTCTTTTTGCAATGTTTTGTTTTTGTAAAATTTTGGGATCATGGAATGTTAGTTCCTTATGACGTTAAAACGTAGTTTGTTGTATTAAGTGGAATTCTAATGGCGAAATCGCATTGCTTAACCCAATTTCGTGTGGAGTGGTTGAACCAGAAGGACAATAATTATACAACTTTTGGTGCATGTGCACTAAAGGAAAAGATGATTTTACCGCTTTTTGCCTTTTTGCAACTGTTTGTCATTTTGCAACCATTTGGGGCAGCATGCTAAAACATTCAAGCGTAAAGAAAACTCTGAAAAACGTCAGGAGGATCCTCCTCAAGCTCTCTTTGTTCTTAATAGAAGTGGTAAAAGGTTCAGTTTAGATATAAAATCAAATAATAGTGGAATTTGTACTTGGGTCATGAGTGAGGAAGAAAAATTAAAATCAGCTTTGTTCAAATTTTGTTCAGTTATTTAGTCTATAAAGTACACTTTTTTCAAAAACTATTCTTTCAACTACAGGAAAGTCATTTGAGATGTAAGTTATAATTTTGTTTGAGGTTTTTTTTTTTTTTTTTGAAACAAAAACATTGATAAGAATAACTAAATAATATATGATAGGTATTATTTCTTTTTTCATTGCAAAATTATTCATATAATATGTCCTATATTTGTCCTATATTTTTTGTGGAAAATGTCCTATATGTGACAAGTTGGTCACTTCTACCCCTGTAAAATACAATGTTCTTTATTTTGTACTGTAATTTTCAGAACAAATCCAATTCAATTTTCCAATTTGTTCATTTTGAAAAAGCTCAGTCATCTTAGGCATTTCCCTTTGCCCCACATTCCCCTACTTCATCAGCTAAAGTGCTTGTTTATGAAAATGTGGAAGTTTGTAAGATGAACCTTATTAGGTTTGGTAAAATGTATTTATATGTATCTTCTTGTCTATTGTTAAATTGAATGATTTATGTTATTTTTAAACCCACATCCTTTTTTTCGCCCCACAAAATCTTATTCGACTACAAAACTTAACTACTTCTTTACTGATTGTGATAAATCATTATTTTCCCAACGTAATCTAATTTTTTTCATTTTTTTCAGCAGCAATCTGCATTGCACGACATCAGTCATGAACAAGACTTGCGCAGTACAAATCTTCCTCTGCATATACATCAGAAGAAGTTTATCGAGCTAAAGATTTCAACAAGTGCAACTCAAGTGCAGTTTACTTAAGTTTTAAGACTTAGCATGAAGAGCTTCGTATCCTCAGCTCAACCAGTCAAATAAAAACAACACCTTCCAACTGATGTACAGAAGTGCCAGTTGCTAAAAGCTCAAAGTCTTTTCCATAATGAAATCAATTAATATTTCCAGCGCTACATACATTCAAATCTGACATCCTGATCATTTTTGCTCTTCTAAACTTATATTCTTCTAATATAAATTTTTAAAAAAGCTTTTCTTGTTTCATGGACCGAAAACTAATTGCATCGAAACTAATTAGCAGTTACGCTTTTTACAAAAGTCAGTTTCTTTTTGGTTTCCCATGTCCATTTGTTATTGAGCAATGTGAAAGTTAATGGAAGTAATAGTGTCTGAATCTTTGACATTTGATACTCAACCTTCGGTTTTGATTTTCTTGCTGGCAGAGGAACCTATAAGCAAAAACGTTGCCAGTCGTCAGAGCTGTAGGTGCTCCTTGACTTGCTGCCCAACATGCAATTTCTAAGTTGATCTCTTTTAAAATATTCAACAAAATGGAGCAATATCACCATTATATTCCGTTTAAAATACGTCTTTATTTTTCAACGTTGCTCCAGATTGTCGTGCTCTGCGTTAGTTTCATGAACTCTACCTCACTTTGAGTTGCACCGAATGAAAAAGATTCCAGTTAAATTGAAGGAGGCAGTAGGTTATAGTAAAAATAAATCCTCGGTTGTACTCTATTTAGCTGAAAAAATAATGGTAATAAATGATGTAGAAACCTGTCATTACTGCCGCAATGTGGTTTTATACAGATCTGGTGCTTCTTTTATTTACGAAACCACATCCTTAGGTTTTTGTGATTGATTGAACTCTTGATTGAAGAAACTCAAAAATGAGCACTAGCGTAAAAAATCGATTATGTTCTTTGTTCTTCTAAAACTGATTTTAAAGTTCGATGATTCATAAATTATAAATCTCTAAAATCTTGACAACAATGAATTCCTCTGGATTCTGACTGAGGACATTTTGAAGTACTTGCCCACAGGTAAATTTTAAAATCCATATGTATTGAAAATTTTTTGCTAATCGTACTTTAACACTATTCAACAATGGCGTATCATTCAAAGATCCGTGCTTATGAGAAGCCACATTAATGTCAATATTGTTCACAGGCATTTTCTCGCGTCTCTGCTTAAGAGACATTTTTCAGTCCATAACTTTGAAAAACTGTATTCATGTGAATGTTGCTTGAAGATGTTTACTCAATCCGCAAGTTTCATGAAACACGTGAGAATTCACTCTGACAAAAAGCCGCATTCGTGCGACTATTGTTCAAAAGAATTTTCTTGCGGCTCAAACTTAAAGAGACATTTAAAACTCCATACAGGCGAAAAGCCCTATTCCTGTGGCTACTGTTCAAAGACTTTCTCTCAGGTATCAAATTTAAAGCAACACGTGAGGGTTCACACTGGCGAAAAGCCACTTTCGTGTGACTATTGTTCAAAGAGATTTTCTTGTGGTTCAAGCTTAAAGCAACACATTAGAGTTCACACTGGCGAAAAGCCGCACTCGTGTAACTATTGTTCAAAGTCTTTTTCTTCGCCGTCGCATTTAAAGCAACACGTGAGAGTTCACACAGGCGAAAAGCCGCATTCGTGCGACTATTGTTCAAAAAAGTTTTCTTGCGGTTCAAGCTTAAAGCAACATATGAGGTTTCACACTGGCGAAAATCCGCTTTCCTGTGACTATTGTTCAAAACTGTTTTTTAGCGGTTCAAGCTTAAGGAAACATTTAAAAATCCATAGTGGCGAAAAGTCCCATTTCTGTGACTATTGTTCAAAATCATTTTCTCTGGCATCAAATTTGAAGCAACACATGAGAGTTCACACTGGCGAAAAGCCGCATTCGTGTGACTACTGTTCAAAGACATTTTCTTCGGCGTCATATTTTAAGCAACACATGGGAGTTCACGCTGTCGAAAAGCCGTACTCGTGTGAGTATTGTTCAAAGGAATTTTCATGCGGTTCAAGCTTAAAGCAACACATGAGAGTTCACACTGGTGAAAATCCACCTTCGTGTGACTATTGTTCAAAGAAGTTTTCTTGCGGTTCAAGCTTAAAGAGACATTTAAAACTCCATAGTGGCGAAAAGCCCTATGCCTGTGACTATTGTTCAAAGAGTTTTTCTCTGGTGTCATATTTAAAGCTACACATGAGAGTTCACACTGGAGAAAAGCCGCATTCCTGTAACTATTGTTTAAAGTGTTTTCCTCGGGCTTCAAATTTAAAGCAACACATGAAAGTTCACACTGGGGAAGAGCCGCGTTCGTGTGACTACTATTCAAAAGAAAATTCTAGTAGTTCAAGTTTAACGACATGTTTTTAACTCTATATTGGCGAAAGCCCCCATCCCTGTGACTATTGTTAAAAGACTTTTTCTGAGGCTGCGAATTTAAAGCAACACGTGAGAGTTCCTAGTGACGAAAATTCGTGTGAATAATGTTTGAAAACATTTACTGCACAAATGAAATGTGGTGTATCGAACTCCGCTATCACAATCGTAGTGACGTCAGAAGCCACTGACGTCACTGGGAAAACATTCTTTGAGCAGAGCAGATCGGAACGAACTCCGGAGATGTGTGTATTGGCAACACGCTCTGTATTGTACATAGTATTATGTATATAACTAATGTAGTAATTAGAATAGTAAAGTCTAATGTTATTATGTGTGAATAATCAATTACCCATTACATATCCCAGCGAGCATAGGTTCCATAAGGAACCATAACCTGAGGTATATTGAGACATATAAGAAACCATTCTACACTAAAAAAAAAAAAACGTGTAACCTTTAGCTGCTTCTATAGCAATGGAGTAACGTAACTGATGTAACGTAACGCATCGCTATACCAGTTTTATCTGTTAATGTACTCCATTATAGCTCCATCTAGCTCTGGAGGAAGCTAGCCGCCGGAATAAGGGTACACAAAGTGCAGAATGTTGCCACCGTATTTACGGAGTAAGGTTATACAATTTTTTTACAATGTAGTCCATAACGTGTTTTGAATTTAAATTTGTTGATGTCTGTTTTTTTCGTGTCAAATACCACTCAACACATTAGTGACTAATCTGGGTAAAAATGTCGTTTTTCCCGATTTTGTTGAATGACATCCTCAAAGTCATAACGGGTATTGAATAAATTTTTGGTATTCACTCACGCAAACTGTGTTGTAAATCAAAGTAATGACAATATAGAGGGCGCTGTCTACTCCCGATCTCTGATGTGCGTAGTTACGATTGTAGAATAGAACTTTGTGTTGTTAAGTGTAGATGTGTTGTTCTTGGTTGTCTGAAAATAAATATGTGGTTTTAGAAATGTGTAAATATTCACTTAAAAGGTAAAGAGGCAGTTTCGTAATTGGATTAAACAAGAACTGGATGAATAATCCAAATTAATAAACTGTATTATTGTAAATTTGGCATCTTGGTGTTTTCTTTATTAAATTTACCGAATAAGCAGTACGCCAGACCAAAGAAATTCACTTATTTGACTGCAATTTTTCAAGTTGCCCGATTCACTTCACGGAGGCCATGATTTCCACAAGTTCAATTAAAACACTTGAGCTGTCACTGTCCCCAAATGCTGTTTCAAAAGGCAGGTTTTTTTTTTCTCTCCCACTAATCTGCAATTTAGTATAAATTAGTTTCCAATCATATTTATTTTTCTCCAATAAAATAAATTATTAATTAGAACGTATCCAAATGTATTAATATATGTCTTAAATGAATTTTATGACTTCTCTGCCACATACCATGTTGTTATTTTATAAATGAAGTTTTCCTTTCCACTTACATTAAGACACTCTTCAAGTGTTTCATTTTAGTTTATTCCAGTGTATTTTGCGTTTTACTTTATGAAACTTATCTCAGTAGAGTAGATTCCCAGTTAATCGGCTCAAATGGTACTGGGAGTAATCCGGTTGAGCTAAAATTCGGTTGAAGCGAAAAATGAATTTAAAAAAAACATCTATTTGATGAAAATGCTCTATTTGAAATGAAGGGTTTGCTGCAAAAAGGAGATAGCTTCGAATTTCTATTTTCTAAAAGCCCGCATTAACGCTTAAAACACCAAATCACTTTCTGAACTAAATTTCATGATTTCTTTTTTATAACTATTCTGAGAAGCATATAAAGAATTGCATTTACATGTAAAAAATTGGATATGTGTTTCAAACACTAATGCCGACCTTTTGAAAGCATTGAAATTAGAGCTCAATTTTGTTGCCAATAGCTCGAAAAGTTAGGGTAGTAGAATTTAAAAAAGTCGAAAAGTAGGTATTAGAATTTACCCTCTTTCTGGATAAAAGGACATGAGAGTAAAGAATATATCAAAAGAAAAAAAAAACTTTCACAATGCATTTTCCACTGCTACCTCCCCCTCCCATTAATACACTATCCATGTGATTCCCTGGTCAGAGAGAAGTAATTTGACTGTAAAGCATTGGTGTTATTTAAACTTTTTTTTCTAAGGTTACAAAAGTATAATAAGATGATGCGAAGGTTAATGATTCTGAATGTTTTCTTATGGCTCTAGTTATAGATTGCCTAATTCATATACGTTTTTCAGAGAAACATGTCATTGGCATTTTGCACAATATGCAGATATTATGTATTTTCTTAAGAGTTTTCTGTTTTTTGTGGCTACGCTTTACTTTTTAAATCTTTCATCTAACTTAGAAAGTAATGCATTTAAAAAAAAAATGTACTCTGATATCGTCAAAAAAATAAGCAGTCAAATCACATTTCGTTAATTTTGCGCCAAAATTACCCTTTAAAAACCGGCTATTCCTCAAATGGTTTGCGATTTAACTGTCGGTTAGTTGCAAACTTCCCCTCGGATTGTGAAAAGGCAGACTTGTCCTGCCATCTAGGCAATTACGAAGAAAGTAATTTCTCTGTAGAAGTTTTTATCAGTTTTTAAATATAAAAATACTCCATTTATTCTGCTTAAGCCTTTTGGAGTAATCTCAATAATTTAAACAGTCTTGACTTGAACTATGTTTTGTGTTGATATCTTAATTTGTTAATTTTTAATCGTTTAAAAACTCTTGCATAAGGATTCACTTTTTATAGTGCGAAATTTGCTTTATGCTACAGAGCTAAACATTCATCTCAATCGCCTCCTCAAAATATAATGATGAATTAATTCAAAGACAGGTTGAATGATCACGATAATTATTTTCAACCTTAATGAACACGTTAGCTGCCACCTCAGTCACCGATGACTGCACAGAACTTTCCGTTTAGCGTTGAGTCTTCGTCAGTCATCAGTGTCTGATTGACACTAAACTTTCCATTCAGGCAACAGTTTTCATCGTTGATGGTCAATTAGTACAAAGTACAGTATGAAACTAAAAGTCCTATCGTTAGCGATTTCAGGATAGATCTTATCTCTTATGTTTCGAATTCTATTTGACAAATCTTTTACTTAAATTTTTTTGAGATAGTAAAAGTGAAGGAAATAAATAAATACTCGGATATTTTGCAGTAAGTTTCCGCCCTAAGCCAGAGCTAAGGCAGAAATACATAAAATACACCGCCAGCTCAATTATTTCATTCGAGGACTGCAGTTTCGTGCTTTTTAGCACTCATCAGACCCGAATAGGAAGTAACTGAGTTGGAGGCGGAAAATCTCTTAAAGGAGCCAGAGCCAAACAAACTGGTAGCTAATGTAGAATTAGCACACCAGACGAGTGACCACAACAATGATGCGGTTAAATTCAAAGATTGAAGGTAAAGCTAGGTATTTTGCAGTAAGTTACCGCCCTATGGCAGGGCTTAGGCAGAAATACATTCATTTTATAAAGTCATATGATAAAATCGACTTCGGACATTTCTGTGGTGGTCATAACTCATTTTTCGATTTTTTTGGAGATGGGCCCATTCGTCTTTTTAGCAACGATGTATACGGACTATACTGTAACAAAATTGCACTTGACATTAATTGCTGTTTTACAGATATTATAGCAAAATACTCTACTAAACGAAATATAATAACCTTATAATGCTGAATAGTACAAAAATATTACACTAATTAAGAGAACAAATAAATTAAATTCAGTGGCGCAACAAGACACGGGAGGCAAGCCCTACTGCGGCTATCAAAATAAAAGAATACAAAGTAAAATATACTAGGCGATAAACTATAGCTTGCTGTAAATGTAACAAAAAATGCAATAGAAAATACGAATATGGCCACGGTCGGATGTCGGATAAAGGTTTACGTCCGACATTGAGCATTCTGAACAGTTCCTACCTTTTCCTATTGAAATAGCGGAAAGTCAGGGGTACAAGTGCATCCGCATACCAGCACGCGTATGAGAAAGGATACCTATGTGCAAAAAGTACTGTTCATTTTCCTAAGCTGAGACTTAGCACCAATTTGCGCATGCGTCAGGTCTGCTTTGATTTTATCAAAATAGGGAGGGAAACTCGAAAGTAAAAGGTTCAAAATAACGTGTTCAAAGACAGCAAGTGCAAGCAGTAAGTGCCCATCCTCAACCTATCGCCCCTTTTTGAAATGGAATCTGTCCTGAGTGGTAGTCTTTGCTTTCGAGAACGGACAGTAAGCAAAAGGTAAGACAAAATAAAACTATAGTTATAAGTAGGCTTGCCAGATTTCTGAAATGTTCATCCGGGACACCGGAAGCCTCCCCCCCCCTCTCCGGCATCGTTAGTATTCAAAGGGAGTACTACACACCCCTGGCTATTTTTGGAGTGTTTTATTGGGCAGGTCATTCTCAATGTTATGAATAAATAGTTTCTAATTATGAAACTTAAACAAGGGTAATAAAAAACGACATAAGCAGATAAAATTTCAACATTTCAGTTCCGAGATGTAAATACTTACAATTTACTTTAGCTATAAAAAAATACTTTGAATGAGGAATAAAAATTGAGAAATATTTAGACATACTTCGTTATTAAAATACACCGCAAGCTCAGTTATTCCATCCGAGGACTGCAGTTTCGTGCTATTTAGCACTCATCAGCCCGGAATAGGAATCACATGAGCTGGAGGCGAATAATTCTATAAGCTACCAGTTTATAATTCTATAAGCTACCAGTAATATAATTCTGCATTAGCTACCAGTTTGTTTGGCTCTCTTGGCTCCCTTACGAGATTTTTCGCCTCCAGCTCATGTGATTCCTATTCCGGGCTGATGAGTGCTAAATAGCACGAAACTGCAGTCCTCTTATATAATAACTGAGCTGGCGGTATATTTTAAGTATTTCTGCCTTAGCCCTGGCTTTAGGACGGTAACTTACTACAAAATACCTAGGCTTTGCCATCAATCTTTGAGTTGAACCGTACCATTGCTGCGGTCGCTCATCTGGTTTCCTAATTCTGCAATAGCTACCAGTTTGTTTGGCTCTCTTGGCTCCCTTAAGAGATTTTTCGCCTCCAGCTCATGTGATTCCTATTCCGAGCTGATGAGTGCTAAATAGCACGAAACTGCACTCCTCGGATGGAATAACTGAGCTGGCGGTGTATTTTAAGTATTTCTGCCTTAGCCCGGGCTTTAGGGCGGTAACTTACTACAAAATACTTCGTTCTGTAGGACTTTTATCTGACAGTCTTTTTTTTGGTTTTAATTTAGTTAATCCAGAATTAATTTCACAAGTCAATGTTATAAATGATAAGCCCTGAAACGGACGGATTAATTTTTAAGAAAACAAGAGATAAGTAATTTACAAAAGTTTCCATAAATGTCACTGCCTTAATTCCATCTCACACGAGAAAATTCAAATTGAATTGAAAACAGATACAGATGTTGAATTCTCGTAAAAAGCTCCTTTGCAATAAACGAAACCAATTTTAATTTTTTCACTATAATAGATATCAGGGGTGTGCCCACACTCCCTGTGGACAAGGGCGCATCCACCTAAATTTCGCGAAGCCCCCCCCCCCAGAAATGTAAGAGCCCCCCTAAAAATGACAAAAATAGCCCTCAACACCTTCCAAAAAATTTCAATGGCGCAGTCTGCTTCATGCCCCACTCCCCCGCTTAGGTGGGAACCCCTGACTTTACCCCAAAATCAGCCCAACTCCGACTCCGTAGCCCTGAAACAGATGGATTAATTTCTAAGGAAACAAAAGATAAGTAATTTACTAAAATTTCCATACGGACTGCCTTAATTCCATCTCACACGTGAAAATTAAAATTGAACTGAAAACAGATAGACGTTGAATTCTCGTAAAAAGTTCCTTTGCAATAAACGAAACCAATTTTAATTTATTCACAATAGTAGATATCAGTGGTGCCCACAACCCCTATGGACAAGGGCGCATCCGCCTAAATTTCGCAAAGACCCCCCGAAATGCAAGAGCCCCCTTAAAGTGAGAAAAATACTCCTCAAACCCCCTTAAAAATTTCAATGTCGCAGTCTGCACCATGCCCCCCTCCCGCTTAGGTGGGCACCCCTGACTTTATGCCAAAATCAGCCCCGAGGACAAGGGGGCATCCCCTGAAATTTTGAGAAGCCCCCCTCGAAATGCAAAAACCCCCTTAAAGTGAGAAAAACACCCCTCGAACCCCCCCTAAAACTTCAATGGCGCAGTCTACGTCTGCCCCCCTCCCCGCTTAGGTGGGCATCCCTGACTTCACCCCAAAACCAGTCCCAAGGACAAGACTGCATTCCCCTAACCCCCCCCCCCGAAATGCAAGAGCCCCCTTAAAATGAAAAAAATACCACTCAAATCCCCCATAAAAATTTCAGTGTCGCAGTCTGCACCATCCCCCCCCCCTCTGTTTAGGTGGGCACCCCTGACTTTACGTCAAAATCAGCCCCGAGGACAAGGGAGCGTCCCCTTAAATTTCGCGAAGACCCCCTCGAAATGCAAGAGCCCCCTTAAAATGAGAAAAATACCCCTCAAACCCCTTAAAAATTTCAATGGCGCAATCTGCGCCATGCCCCCCCCCCCCTCCTCGCTTAAGTGGGCACCCTGACTTTACCCCAAAATCAGCCCCAAGGACAAGGGCGCATCCTCTTAAATTTCGCGAAGACTTCCCCCCGAAATGCATCAAGAGCTCCCTTAAAGTGAGAAAAATACTCTTCAATTCCCCACTAAAAATTTCAATGGCGCAGTCGGCGCCATGCTCCCCGCTGCTTTTTGGGCAC
>NW_026558098.1:8279984-8301208 GCF_026930045.1 Uloborus diversus | reverse complement strand
ATCAAGCATTTAGTTTCACTTCAAATGTTTTGCTGAATAAACGCAAGCATATTGTGCAACAAATTTATAAAACAGTGGTACTCCATAAATTATTAAAATCCATTGTAAACCATAGCATTTGATCAATTTAGCATTTGCTTGAAATTTTGAATGTTGACTATTAAATTTAGTCTTGAAAATTTTGGAGCAAAAGTTTTATTTAAAGTATAATATCCCAGCTCTAAAAATGTGACTTGCATTTTGCTTGTAATATAGTTTTGTAACAATATGAACTTCATCATGTGCACAAAATTAATTAATGTGTACTGTGTTTACTTCCGTTAAGGGGGGGGGGGGGGCTCTTGCGTCCTGCATGTACTTTTGCAAGAACTTTTTAGCCTCATAAAAGTGCTTTCTTTTTGAATTAAAATATCGTTACTCGTCCTTCAAGCTATTTTTCTGTTTCCGCATTTAAGCTGGATAGCACTGCACCCCAGGGGTCCGCGGACACAGTTTGGGAAACTATGATATAAATGCTTTGTAAGCGAATGGGGAAGTTACATTCTATTTTTAGTCATCACGAAAAATTGAGTGAACGCACGGCAGGAGGGTTTGGTGGGGTGGTAAAATATGGTATTACTTCTCGGTGGGATAAGAATTACTTAAAGATTATTAGATTTCTGCTGGAAAGACGTGAGCATTTCGCATTTTTAAGTTTTACAAATCTTGTCCGTATATATATATATATATATATATATATATATATATACATTCTGTCCCTCATTAAAGTCATACTAATAATTCTATTGTATCTTTTCAGAACTAAATCTGGACTTCATGATGACGATTTTAACAAGTACAATCTTAGTCATTTTACCCTGTCAATATGTAGTCATCCGAAGAATTTTATTAAAACAAATCTATTTTTACTGAACTCCATAATCTTGATAATTTTGTAAACACACAGTAAAATTCTTCAAAAATGGCACATTCTAATGAGATCCAAAACTTTATAAAACAGTATGCGTGTGATGATTGCCCAATGCTTTTTTCTGAAGCATCAGATCTGGCAGAGCATGCGAAAGTCCATGGGGATGATAAGCCTTGCTCTTGTCCGTATTGTTTGAAAGCTTTTCCTAGAACTGCAGAATTGAAGATACATATGGGAGTCCATACTGGCGAAAAACCCTATTTGTGTGAACATTGTTTGAAGCCATTTTCAGAAGTTACAAGCTTAAAGAAGCATCTGAGAATTCACACTGGCGAAAAACCGTATTCATGTGAATTTTGTTCAAAAGTATACTGCGAGGCTTCAAGCTTGAAGAAGCATCTGAGTGTACACAAAAAGCCGTATTTGTGTGAACATTGTTCGAAGATACTTTCCAACAACTCACAATTAAAAGAACATATGAGAGTCCATACTGGCGAAAAACCCTATTTGTGTGAACATTGTTTGAAGCCATTTTCAAAAGTTTCAAGCTTGAAGAAGCACCTGAGGATTCACACTGGCGAAAAACCTTATTCATGTGAATATTGTTTACAAGCATTTAACGACTCTTCAACATTAAAGAAGCATCTAAGGGTGCACACTGGCGAAAAGCCGTATTTGTGTGAACATTGTTCCAAGGTATTTTCCCGCGCTTCACAGCTAAAAGAACATCTGAGAGTCCACACTGGCGAAAAACCCTATTCGTGTGTAACTTGTTTAAAGTCTTTTTCCACTACTTCAATTTTGAAGAATCATCTTCGAACCCATACTGGGGAAAAACCCTATTTGTGTGAACATTGTTCAAAAGCATTCGCCGATTCTTCTAACTTAAGAAATCATTTGCGAATCCATACTGGTGAGAGACCATTTCCGTGCAAATACTGTCCGAGTACATTTTCGGACCGTTCACATTTGAAAAAACATAACAAAACCCATACTGGCGAAAAGATGTGAGCTCTGCTCAAAGACATTTTCTCAAGCTTTAATTTTGGAGTCGCATATGAAAGTCCATAATGGCAAGAAATCCGTATCGTGCCAATGTTGTTTAAAAGTATTTTATCTTGCTTCAAATTTAAAATGCGAGTCAGTAAATCAGAAAGTTTTTCAGAACTTACAAATTATGAAGAAACAATACCCACAAAAAGCAGTAATCAAGTAAGTACTGACTAAAGGCATTTTCCTAAGCTTCACCTTAATGAAGCATCTTGGATAGTCTGTTAAGGCTCTCGTGCCATTTAGAAAAACGATAGAACCAACCAATCAAAGAAATATCTGAGTCTACATTGGTGAATCAGGATTTTTTCCTGAGAGTTCCTCAAAAACATTTTCTTTCATTTGAAACCTTGACTCACTTCAAGATGGACCCCAGCTAAAAAAAAATCTGCAGAAAATTTAAGCATATTTGGAACATGCTTTCTAAAGAAAATCTGCAGATTTTATCTGTAGATTTTTTGCGGAAAGCGTGTTTCAAATATGCTCAAATGTTCTGCAAATTTTTTCTGCAGGTTTTGTGAAGAAAGCATGTTACAAATATACTTAAATATTCTGCAGAAAATCTGTAGATAAACTGCAAAAAATGTACACACAGCAAATTAAAAATAGTAGATAACTATTAACAATTAACTAATAACACATGAAATTAATGAATTAAAACTCCGAAAATGTTTTTAATTTTAAGTTTCGACATTTCTTTATTAAAAATGAGTAAATTCACTACAGAGTGGATCAACAAAAAAAAAAAAAAAAAATTGAAGTTTAACATCTTGAATTCAAATTATGTTTTTCGCAATCACGAGTGTGTGTATGTAGGCGTGTGTGTTTGTGTGTGTGGGGGGGTATGCGTGTTTGTGTGCAGGGGGTATGTGTGTGTAGGCATGTGTGTTTGTGTCTGTGTGCTGGCATAAGTGTGTGGATAGTTGTGTATATGAAAATGTCTGTGTGTGTGTGTGTGTGGGAGGGGGGGTATGTGTGTGTAGGCATATGTGTTTGTGTCTGTATGTATGCATGAATGTGTGTAGGTGTATGTGTGTGTATGTGTGTGTAGGTGTATGTGTGTGTATGTGTGTCTATGTGTTTGTGTACGCGTGTGTGTGTAGTTGTGTATGTATGCGCGTGTGTGTAGGACATGGATGCAACCTGGAGACGTCATTCGCTATAGGAGCAGCATTGTGGGGACCCGGTTGACGGTGATGGTGCGGAGGGTGGCGGTGGGAAAATAAAATCAAAGGACATCAAAACAGTCAAGTGAGAACAATAAGCAATCGTGATTGCTCAAAAAAATCTATTTGGGGTAATTTTACATTATAACATTTTGCCAATTTTTGCATTTGAAATAATTCCTGAAAGTCGATATTTCGGTTAAAAGAATTTTCTTGTAAATGTTGCTGAAAACCATTATCTGTACATCCAATCCTAAGAGTGCCTAAGAAAATTCATACACAGTAGAAACCGTGCTGATCATGTGACTTTTTTAAAGGGATTTTTAGAAGGACTCTAGTGAAGTCTATCTGCAGTGACAGTAAGGGGGAGGTGGGGCCCACATTGGTCTCCTTCTGAACTATCATTTTTTATCTCATTAAAAAACTCAAAGAACTGTTCGATTTTCTACAATAAGTTTCACTAAACACTTCTCAACACCACAGATTTTTTTGGAATTGTTGAATTGGTAAATTTTTTTATATAAACTTTTTAACGGAACCTTGTAAAGTGAACCAACATGCATCATGGGTGGGGTACATTGGTCCGCCTGGTGGGGCACGTTGGACTGCATAACTCAAACAACATTTGTTATCATTTTAGTGATAAATACTATCAAACTTTGTACCTATATTATTCTCTATTGCTTGTAGAGTAAAAAATATTAAGTTTAAAGTTCAGTATGACATATTAAATTGATAAATCATCTTTATTAAAAAAACAACAATAAGCATTCTCCATTAGTACACAGTTATTTTTTAACAATATTCATGATACAATATTGATGTGAACTAAAGATGTGTTAAATATATCTGGGGATATAAAAGTGCTACTTCTATACAGCTTTGGAAGTAGCACTTTTATTGGACTGAGTTTTGTAAGGATTAAGTCTTTGTGAATTGTCATTCATAAAAAAAAAAAAAAGCTTCAAAGGGACCAGCAGTATTTTAACTGTTTAGGACATCTCTGATTTCCCTATTTTATTTATTTATGTTTCATCAGTAAACTGATATTGGCGGCTGCATTTCTGAAACTTCCACTTTTGGCAAAGGCTCTGTCCACCTCCACCCGCGGGCCGTAGCCTATGCGTAAAGAAGGGTTGAGGCTGTGTTTTGCGACTATGCGTTATTGTTCCAAAGACATGCGCGCAGTATTTTTCTTTGCTGTTAGCAGACAGGATAACTAATCAATCCGAAACTGGACCGACCCGCCGGGCAAATGCCTGGTTCCTCGGCGGCTGCATCTATTGGGCTGGAGCCGTTATATAGATAGGCAGACGCATCAGCTTAAGTTTAGCTATTTTGGATCGGATTTTTCATTGTTGCACTGCTAGGGTTACCGTAGCAAAGTTTCGGATTTCGCCAAATTTGCTCAAAATAATGTTTTATTTAATAAGTAATTCACCTGACGCTAATAATTGCTCACAGTGATCAATCACCAAACACGATAACTCGCCAGAAAAGACAACCACTCAAACGCACGCGCCGATCCAAAATTGCTAATCTTAGTGCCGCCATTCACGAGCGAGCCGAATAGAGCCGAGCCATTCGGAGTCGTTCCATTTGGAATGGGATAAAATTGTAACCGCATTCACGACCGCATCCACACCGCACCGCGCCAATGTTTGTTTTGAAATAGAAAATCGCTATTCCTGCATTTATTTGAAATTATTTGGATGTCCTTGGTCAAATAACGTCAATTTAATGATAGTTAGTCCTCAAATAGCTTTGTATACGTTTATCTCCTGGCTTCATCAGCCAAATTTCTTCATTTATTTGTGTAAACGTGTCTTGCTTTTTACTAAGATGAGGTTAAGCATTTGTATTCACATGTTTGTATTCACAAGATTTTTCGTTGCAAACATAGATCAGATTACCTTTTACTGAAATTCGCTAATCGTTCGCCACAACGATTGACGTTTCTCGAAATGTGCTATGCAAAACTACCTTGTTTAACAGACATTTGAAGGTAAAAAAACTTACATTGCCCATTTTAAGATAATTTATTTCTTAGTTTTATAGCAACCAACAAGGAGAGAGCCATTAACTGAGAAGCATTTTCTAAGTCCTTATCGTGTACTCTTAACTTCATAAAAAAAGTCGTCTCTTTCTTTTATGATCTATTTGAAAAACCTGACACATGTGTACATATATATTTACAATTACTCAAAAAAAAGCAAACAGCTTGTCGCATTTGCTTTAATGCTGTAAAATATAAGTTTGTTAATATTGAGTTACTCCCCTAAATTAAAATTTTTCATTTCAATAAGTAATTATTTTACCTTCTCGTCCGCAGCAGTATTATATTTTTAATGGCAATTTTGTTCACTATGCATGCAACTGAAAAGGACGCATAACATGTTTATGGTAAGTGACATAAAGGGATAAAGAGAATTCGTCCCAATGGTCATACGATGGTGATTGCCTGTTAATTTAAATTTGGCTTTCGCTTTTGTTGGCTTTTAGGATGTATCCCTCAGTAGTGGAAGTAAAAAAAAAGAAAGGTTTGTATAATTTTTGTTTTGCAATAATGACTTTGCTTTATCATGCACTTTCATCAGTGGCACACACAGGAATTTTGCAAGGGGGAGGGTCCAAGGTCGAAAGCGCAATTCCTATCTCATACACCAATATGCCGTCAAACATATCGATTTGATTTTATCAGTGCCCGAAAATGGAAAACAGTAAAAAATAAACTTGAATAAGTAATTAGCATCATTGAATGAAATACACAAAATAACCAGAGAGCAAAATAATTTACACTTTTACATTTCTCATAATTAAAAAATAGATTCAAGTTCATAGAATCTCTTTTCAATTCTCTTTCTATAATGTCAAAACTAAAAACAGGGTTATTACAGTGTATTCATTTATAATCACCGTTGCACTTCTAAAAGGCAATGCATTATGTGAAAAGTGCATAATATTTTAAAAAATGTTTTAACACTAGGATTTTAGTTTTTCACTCATTGGAACTGAAACAATTGTTACCTTTGTTTGAAATTATTTCACATGCGGGGAATTTAATCAGGAAAAAAAAACGAGCTATGGGAGGGGTCCGGACCCCACCCATACCCCCCTGGACCCCCTCGTGTGCGCCACTGACTTTCATACTACTTTTATATTTACTGTTTTGAAATGTTGAAGTTATGCAATTTTAATTTCTAGGAAAACAGTTTTTCTTCGTTTAATGATTTCTGCACAAAAAATTATCTTATAATTTTATGTTTCCTTTAGTTTGTGGTAGGGGCTATGATCACTTGTGATTGAAAATAGGACATTTATGAAAACTATTTTTATGCAATGCAATTTTTAGTTTTAATTTAAAAAGAAAAATTAGATTTGGTGTATGTACTTTATTATTTTTCTCTATGATATTGTTTTATTTATTACGGTCAGGAAAGGGTGGGGAATTGTCATAAAATCCTGCTTTTCAACTTATGTACGTAATAAATATTTAAGACTTCCTGTAAAAACTTCACATATGTTTTGAAACATTACATTAAGAGAACACATTGCATTAAGTTTTCAGAAGAAAAAAAAATATATTTTATTCACTTTCTTTTTCATATGTAGTTATGACTGCTTTACCCCATGTGGTGAGGTAAAAGGAGTGGTACATGGGGCAAGGTGGTCATAATTAAACAACAGATATACGACTATTTTAAAAGAACCATAAAAGTTAAAACGCTCGACACAGCTAGTTCTTTGAAAGAAATCGGCTTGATTTAATTAAATTATATACATTTTTAATGCCCTGTAGTCATAAGTTGGCTCATTAAAGATTTATAGATAGCTGATGCACCGAAAAAGATGCAGGAAGAGATGATTAGGGTAAACTCTTCATCATCAACTTTTAATGAAAATTTGACTATGTTGGATTTTAACGTGATTATTAATTAAATGACCTTCTCAAATACATTTGGGACATAATCTCAAAAATCGAGGTGGATGGCCACAGTAGAGACTCCCTCCTTCCATTTCAATTTGTATAAAATTACATGAGAAAAATGTAAAACATATTTAAGTCTGTTTTTTTCTGTAAACACAATAGTCGATCTGTACTTTTATTTTACGATTAGTTAATAATTGTGAACTTAGAAAAGTGGAGACCAATGCGTCTTTACTTTTGAAAGTGTGGAAGCATTCGCTAGATAGAAAAATAGTAAGTAGTAACTGATTATCTTGATTATTTGTAGTTAGGTAATTAATATGAAATAGTTTTTGCTCTCATGCATCCCTAAAATCTCCCGCATAGTGCTTAAAAATATTGATTTCTGTAAGTTTCAGTTGTTTTTTTTCGTTTTGAATATGTTATTTTTTTTATTATTCATTTGCAAATGTTGATTCGAAAGTTTGTTAGCTAATATATTTTTCAGCTTGATATTTTCTTTAGACTTATGTTTGATTTTTTTTAAAAAGGAAGAAATAATCAATAGTTTTGAAGAAAAATTATAAATTTTTGGCTTTGTACGAGATGCCTCTGAGATTAATGATTTTATGGTACATGTGGGGACAAAAGGGGCGTCTTTTTATCCACTTGGAATTACGAATTTTCAAAAAAAAAAAAAAAAGGATTCCGATTTGCCTAGTACACAAGGTTTACCCTAGGTTAGCCTGGTACACAAGGCATACTGATTCACGCTTTTGGATACAAGTTGGCATTGGTTGCCTTTGTTCACAGTACATGAAACTTTTTTAAAAAATGAAGCTTTCTATGCAGCCAATGTCATGAAAATTCTACAAAATTTGAGCGAAAATGAGAGTGTTCCGATTTTAAAATGTTGTATAAGTAAATAACACCATTGCTTTTTCTAAGTAAAGAATTGTCTGCAGTAAAATTTGGAAATTGAAATTTAATTCCTTATTGATAAAATCTAAATATATATACATATTTTTAACATTCTTTCGACTATTTATATTTTAGTAACATAGTCTTTTATTTGATGTGTGCAACTTTACACCACCTGGCAATAAATGTTCACTTTAAAAGATTAATGTATATAAATGCTGTATGAATAAACTTATTTTGTTATTACGAGAATTTTTCTTATTTCAATCTATGTTTTTTTCTGTAAAGCCAGTACCTTCATAAACACACACAAATAATAAAAAAAAATCAAAAGCATTTGTTTTTGAACGAATAAAAGACAAATAATTATCATTAATATTTTCAGAATATTGACAATTAATGTTTTTAGTTTTCTCTAAAATTAAATTTTGTTTATAAAATTGACAGTGGTTCCATAAATCTCCTACTGAAAATAGAACACTGCTACAGTGTATAATTACTAGTGAATTGCCGGATCATAAAAATGTAGATCCGCAAATACATATATGGACCTTGAATTTTTAACCCAATTTGATCCTTGTCCAAGTGTAAAATTTGAGATGAAAGGTATTCCCGTAAGGGTAAAAGCACGATTTATTTAAAAAATCAATCCGTAGCAGAAACATAATCAGGAATTTGATTTATTCTGAAAATAAGTTCTACGAAGAGAAGGGGAGTGTCGGTAAGAATGAGACTGCATTGCATTTAAGACGAAGTAAAATGTGAAAAATTATTTCTAGCTTGGTCTGTAGCTATTACTAGTAGCTGCTACATCTGCTGGCTAGAAATAATATTTCGGCATATAAATGCTGTTGTTCCATTCCTCTCGACCTGCCCTTACCGACATAGCACTGCCAAGAACATTTTTACGAAGAGTAATCGGAGAATTCTGTCTCAATTTTTCGAAGAATGGCTGGAAGAGTCGATAGGAGGAATAGTACAATTCCTAAATCAGTATAAAAAAAATGCTGAAATGTTACCTTATAATATCTTTAAAAAATGTAAAGCTAATTCAAATTTAATTGTATGTTATTTTATAGTTATCCACATGTAGAATTTCAAATATGTAATAAGAGTTTATGGCTAAAAATCCATTTAAGATCTACTAATCATGATATGGATACAAATCTTTATTTTCTTTTGGATATCTGGCACATCGCTATCAATTAAAGACATACAGTTAGGGCAAACCTAACCTGGCAGTATTGTAAAGGCTATGCAAATCTCAATCCTACCATTTCATTGCTGCCAGGTAAGGTTTTTCGTAACTAGTGCTGCAAAGAAAGTCGTGCCCCTTCTCCCCCCCCCCCAGGAACATTTGGTTTTAATATATATTGTCATTCCAAAACTGTTATGACCAAAAAAAAAAATCAATCTGCACTAGTGCAAAATTTATAGCACACATTTTTCTTAACATGAAAATATGCACTTGATTATTCATTTAATTGCAAGAACTTAATAAGGTCTTCGTAAGAAAATTTAGCTGAGTGCTAAGAACCATCAATATCTGCTCTTACTATTAATTTCAATGAAATCTTTATCACTAAGAAAAAAGAATTCATATTGTTTTGTTTGTGTGCAAAATATTAGAATGACTTTCTTTTTTTTTCTTTGAATTCAAGAATTTAGGCATGTAGGATTTTCTTTTTTTTCAATTGATGAAATTGAAACATATCAGAATATGCAGTTTTTAGTGCAGCATTATGTAGCACTAAAAAATGCTTACATTACAGTTATGAAAAAGATATTTAAAGTATGCTGTAAAAAAAAGTCAGCTTTAGTGGTTACTAACTAAAGTTGATGAACAGATACGTATAAAATTTTTAGCTTTTTTTTTTTTTTTTTGACAAGTATGAATAATGTGCTGCACCAGTTGGTTTTAGCCATATAAAAAAAACCTCACCTTGAGTACAATCTATTGAACCTAACAACTGTTAATAAAACCTATTTATTTCATATTGTTACTTTTATAGGCTCTAATTTTTGAGAGTAGTGAGATCATACGAGTTAATCTTTTTCATTTCCAATTTCTTGTTCTCCTACCTCTGTTTACGAAACGCATTTTCACAAACAGTAATTGGTTTAAATAATACTGCTTTTATTTTGCAATTTAAATACAAAATTCCCTAAGTATTATTCAGTTGTGAGAAAATTATTGAAAAATCTTTGACCCTTGTCAGATTCATTCTCATGCGTTTCATTCAAAACAAATACAATATGCATGTAGAACATATGACGCATTTCTTAAACGGCAACATTTTTATATTGAATTTGCTTTCTTTTCCAATTGCAGAGCTAAAAGTTGAAAAAAATATATCCATTACATGAGAGAACATGATTTCATCAACAAAAACAAATATTGCATCACGATTTTCACCCCTCTGCTACCTCTCTCAAACCCAGGGAGCTCAAATCTCATTGGTTGATATCAATTAGTCGCTTCAAGTACATACGATCTCGACTTCCCACTCCAAGCGGGTTTTCACATTCACGATGCGATGGAACGGTCGAAAATCGGCGCGGTGCGATGGATTTCAGCTCGGCTGGATATCCAGCGAGCCGCGCCACGCCATCCAAATGGATGAGGCGTTCGGCATTCACGACCGGATTTTGGAGTGATGCCGCGCCATTCGGATGAATGGAGCGCCCGTGAATGGCGGCCCTTAAGCTGATGCGTCGGCTCGTATATATAGGGGTCTTATATTGTGCGAAGGCTGTGAGTTCGAATACAACTGTTTGCAGTTTACTGAAGTCGGTAAGCGATAGCCTGCATAGTCCTTTGAAACCTTTTTAATTGGCAACTGACAGCGGGCAAATGGGAAGTGGGATAGCACCATATTCTTTTAAGATACTTTTTTATTTTCGCCTATGACAGGGACTTTAATAGGTGTCGTTGAGTTTAAGCTATTTTGAGTTGTGATGGCGACAGTCCAATGACTTATTCCAGATTAATGACGAAAGTTGATGCACTGAATTTCTTGAATCAATTATTCTTTTTTCCTGTTTGATTTATTATGTACATGAAAATTGTCAAATATTGCTTTTTACGTCTTATTAATTACATCCAAACCTGTTTTTATGCGGTGGATAGGGATCGTATTTAAAAAAATTGTTTGAAACTTCACGTGTAGCCTTAAAAGTTATTTTCGCCACGCAGTTAATTTTTTTTTATGCTGTAGATATTACCACATAAAAAAGTCACATAGGAAACAACTCAAAAACTTACAAAATTGTAATATTTAAAGAAATTAAAATAAATCAAGTGAAAATAATTTTTGCCGAGTTGTGGAACAAAATTTCCCGAATAAGGAAATTTTTGGGAGGTCACAGTTACTTCCCGTCGGGGTGCCTATGTCGTCACTTGAAGATACTACCTCACCCTCGTTTAAAAATAATTTCGTCAATTGAACCCCAATCTGACTAAAATTGTAACATACCGCGCAAAAAAAAAAAAAAAAAAAAAATGTACCCCCCCCCCCCAAAAAAAAAAAAAAAATCGCATAAAAAAAAGACCGCATAAAAAGAGGTTTGGTTGCACCTTTACTTCTTTAAACCGTTGCTCATAGTATTTTTATCGTATTTAATTTCAGATTTTGAACTCTGGCATATGAACAATAGTAGAGGAATGTTCTTTGAAGACATGTTAATTTATTTTCACTTCTTTGTTTTGAAATTGAAATGAGTCGATGTTTACTCGTTGACTGATCCAGCAAACTGAAAAAGAGATCGCACAGAAAGGTTTGAGTACGACGAGAACAAAAATCATTTCAGGTTGTTCTTTAGGTGAATGAGCGAAGCGGAGAAAATTGCTATTCTATGTTTTGCTCAAAGATTTGCTGAATTTCTTGTACCATATTTAGGTGAATCTGCTACTGACAGCATATAATACACAGGAGTATTTAGCTTTGTGAATTCTCTCAGTACTTTGATGATTTCTGTACATAAGAATCTTTCTCTGGTTCCACACCTTTTAAGGCAGTATATAGGCCAAGAACAATTTTCTTAGAAATTAGCTTTTTGGGACAAACACTGAACACAATACTGGTGACGATCCAAACCGGTCAAAAGCATTCTTGTCAAGTTCATGCAAAGGTTTGGCCAAGCTTAACATAGAAGTAATGTAAACAAATATTTTATCTCATTTTGAGAAACAAAAATAAGTACATAAACATCATAAAATACGGTTTATTTTGTGACTTTGACCTTTTTAGCTTCAATGCAATTAGTTTTTAATACAAAGAAATCATATAAGAAATTTGTTTACTGCACGATATTACAGCAGCCGAATGTGGAGTGCACATAAACAAAGGTTTATCGTATTCCTCAAAAACAAATGTGTACGTAAAGTTAATAAAATAAAGGTTGTACCTGAGGCTTGAACTTATCTAGTATTTAAATAATTCGTTTTTGGGAACGATTTAATGGATAGCATAGTAAGCATAACATCGTGATTGAAAAAATATAAACAGTGGCTGTTCGCGGGCTCGTGAAATGTATTGAACTCAAACAATGAAATGAGAGATGAGTAAAAGTAGATGCCGAAATCCTATACGTTTTAATCAAAACAAGTGCGCTGCAATTTTCACATAGCGTGCTTTCCGACCCATCCTGATTACTATTCAGTGACTTTTAAATACTTCATTAGTACCATCCCGAGCTGGATGGTGAGATACTCTGTTTTAACTTGTTGCAGTTATTACTTGCTTTTACAAAAAAGGAAGTATTGTATTCGCGAAAAGATTTTCACTCAAAAACCAGCCTTAATTTCCATTTTTCTCACCACCGAATGAATGCAGACACCCGAAATATCCATTTTTACGACCCCAGAGTTAATTACAACGAATTTTCTCGTGACGTCCGTATGTACGTATGTATGTGTGTATGTATCTCGTATAACTCAAAAACGGTATGTCCTAGAAAGTTGAAATTTGGTACGTAGATTCCTAGTGGAGCCTAGTTGTGCACCTTCCCTTTTGGTTGTATTCGGATGTTCCTAAGGGGGTCTTTTGCCCCTTTTGGGGGAAAATCATTGTTAATTTCGATGTAAACTCAAGTTGCGTTATAATTGTCTGACACTTGGCGATATACCGTCAGTCTTTTGGTCGCCAAGTTTTGTCGGAAACTTGGCCATAATTTTGGAGATTTTTTTTTTTAATCTGGTTTTAATTTGGCCATTGTTGGTGATATTTAGAGAGTAAACTATTGAATCATATTAAAACTGCCAATAATGAGAAAATGACATTAAATTGGAGTAAAAGGAATTTATGTGATGCACATATCAGCTCGTTTTTCATTGTAAGTATGATAAGTAGAGACGTTTTTTGAAATGTCTCACGCTCTCACCGCCCAAGTTATCTTCTATGCATATGCCATACCTGTGCCAATGAGTGTTTTTTCTTCTCACTGAATACGCATTCTCGGGGGAAAAGTATCGCCCTAATCTTTATCGAGTTCGAGACAATGTTAAGCCACAAAATGAAATCTAAATATTGTGAACAGAAAGTATTGTATCTTAGATTATAGTTGATTTCTTTATATTTTATTCTCATAGGCAGCTTGAGCTTTATATTCCACATTTCACTGTGAATATTCACTGCTAAAATGAATGGTACCTTTAAACCATATTAAAAATAAATAATTGTATATTTTAATATCTGTGCGAATCCATTTCTCACTAAATGGAAAAATGGAAATTCTCGAAAAAAAAACATTTCCCTTACCGTTATTAAGTCTGAGGCAATGTTATGAAACAAAATAAAATTCAATCTCTGGCATCCTATTAAAACAGTAGGTATAAAAATTCTAGCTTCCTATATTTTATTTGAAGTCTGCCGTGAACAATTCGAGTATAAAAATGCTGAACCTCATTTTAGTGTCTTTCTTACCATTATTAAAAGACTAATAGGCTTCATTCAGAAGTTTCAAAGTACGTAGACTCTTTCAACGTTCACTCACAAAAAAAAAAAAAAAAGAACAAAATTGATTGCTCCTGTTGGAAATCAAGGAGTACAAACTTTTTTTCGGTGCCAACTATCAGCAGGGTTCGTACGCTCCGGGAATTCCGGGAATTGTCAGGGAAAATGACACTGTCAAAAATGTCAGGGAGTTTTCAATTTTTGTCCTCCAAATTTTTTTTTCCATTTTTTTTCCCAAGGAATTAAGTACCATGAGATCTAGTCTTCGTTTTTATTGTGATTTCACGAAAAAAATTGTAAATTTTTATCTAAACCGACGCTGGCACTTAAAAACTGCGATCGAGAAATGGAACGTTTTTTTTTTTTTTTTTTTTCACAACGAAAAATGCGCCAAAAGAGCGAAGATTTTCTTGCATGGAGTCAGTGAGGGGAACGCATTTCTTTCTACTGCCTAAAGTTTTAGATGGGTTGCCACAACATTCTATTCGGTTCAGGGTTCGTACGCTCCGGGAAAACTTGGAATTATCATGGAAAATGACATAGTCAAAAATGTCAGGGAATTTTCCAAATGTGTCCCCAAAATTTTTCTTTTCCCAATTTTTCCCCAGGGAATTTGGTTTTATGAGATCTAATCTTCATTTTTATCGATGTATTTAAAAAAAATTGTAACAATTTTAAAGCAATGAAAAAAGTGGCGACCCAAAAAATCTTCAGCAGCCGCCATTTTTGGCTCTCAGTAGTTCCCAAGGGAAAAAAAATCAGGTGAACAGCAATTATGCACGAACTCAAAAGGAGAGAAGACAATTTACTGCTTCGGAAGCACAACCTGTAGATGGGAAGGTCGATCGGGGAAAATAGTTTTTTTTTTTTTTTTTTGATCGGAAAATCATTTCAGCTACGTGTGAAACGTAGTCGCCATCTTTGGTCATTCACAAGATGGATGTAGATACGATCCTAAAATGCCTAAGTTTCTAAAAACAAAGCAGAATTGGATGTTTTCTTTAATTGAAAACTGATGAAAATAACAAAAAATGGTCTACAAATTGTTTTTCTATTGTTATTTAAAATAATTTTTTTGAGAAATGAAAAAAATTGTTCTTAAAACTTAATCTTATCCTCATTGCCTCGGACGCAAATGTGATAAAAACTTTTCAATGAATTGTAGTTTCATGAAGATTAATTATTTTTTAATTGTCTTCATGCGACAAATTAAAAAAGTTATTTCTTATTTTCGGGCATAGCCGCCATATTTGGTCATTCCCAAGATGGAAGTATGCAAGACTTTTTAAATGCCTAAGTTCCCGAAAACGGCATTGGATGTTAATTGCAATGCAAACTATTGAAAACAACACAAATTGTGCCTTTTTTTCCGGATAATTTGTAATTATTTTCTGGAAAAATGCAAAATTTAATCTTCATAACATTTTTTTGTTTTAATTGATTTAGACTCTTATGTGCTAAATACTGACTATTTTGCTTTTATTGTATCCTTTTAAGGATTATTAATTATTTATTACTACTTTTATACTACAAATCCAAAAATCTACTTATTATTTTAAATTTTTCACTTTGTCGCCATATTTGATCGTTTGCACAATGGAAGTAGACTTAAACTTCCAGAAACAGAATTGGATGTTTATATCAATGAGTAACATTGAAACTAACATTAAAATGTGCAAAAAGTTGTGAATTTTTGAAAATTAACTAATACTTTCTGGAAAAGAAAATTTGAAATTTTAATGTAAGCGTCCTTTAATATGTGAAAAAAAAAAAGATTATTGGCATTGGCCAATGATCGGCGGATGTTGATTTTTGTTACTATCACGGAGTAGGAAGAAGGAGAGAAATGTCCTACGGAATTGCTAGTGTAAAAGTGGCAACGTTTGTTCACTATTTCCAGAGGACGCTGTATGTGCACCGCTCCCGACAATCGCAGCAGATCAATGTAAATGATGCTAAGTTTCTCATTTTTTTAGAGGCATCTATTAAAGCAAAAAAAGAAAAAAACTACTGGAAATTGGTTGTAATGAGGGGACAATATAGTGGACGATGTACGGCTTTCGTCCACAGAAAGTTAGCGCAGTATTTTGATGGAAAAATTTATTTTATTTCTCGTCACCAACTTGCCGAATTCGTCTGCTATTAATATTGCGCTGTGCGATGTTTTATTTTTTACGAGTTGGAATGTTTCTATTCCTGTAAATAATTGACGAAATGAGAATGTAGTAGAATTAATTACGTAAATCCTTTTTATAATTAGTTGTAAATTTCGTGACATGTTTCGAGAACTAATTAAAGGGGCATTCCACGGTATTTGTGACATTTATGTAGAGTCCGTAACGTGACCTTTTTTGCCATAACTTTTTAATTTACTGTTTGATTAGCATATTGTTTTATTTTGATCTTTTCCTACCAACACACCAGCTCAAATTAAAATAATTTGCAAATCAAACGGTAAATTAAAAAGTTATGGCAAAAAGGTCACGTTACGGACTCTACATAAATGTCAAAAATACCGTGGAATGCCCCTAAAGCGAAATAATTTTTTGCTTTCACGACCTTCAACAGCTAAAAATAAATGTTAATGTTCTATTCACTTAACTTCAAGCTGATATTAGTTATAATAATTTTATTCATGTGTTTACTCACTGCTTAAACAGATTGCATTTTTTCGACAACCAAATGGAAAAAAAATCGCGAAACCTTATTCATTCAAAAAAATTATATCTTGGAACGCTTTTTTGAGATAGTTTGTGGGGTTTTCTGTTGAAAATAATCATGTGTATTTTTTAAATGAAAAAGGTTTCCCGATTTTTTTCCGATTTGGTTGTAGAAAAAAAATGCAATAATAATAAAAAATAATGATAACAATTCTGTTTAAGCAGTGAGTAAACACGTGAATAAAATTATTACAATCAATATCAGCTTGACGTTAAGTGAATAGAACATTAACATTTATTTTTTTCTGTTAAAGGTCGTGAAAGCAAAAAATTGTTTCGCTTTAATTAGTTCTCGAAGCATGTCACGAAATTTACAACTAATTAAAAAAAGTATTTACGTTATTAATTCTACTACATTCTCATTTCGTCAATTATTTTCAGGAATAGAAACATTCACACTCGTAAAAAATAAAACATCGCACAGCGCAATATTAATAGCAGACGAATTCGGCAAGTTGGTGATGAAAAATAAAATACATTTTTCCATCAAAATACTGCGCTAACTTCCTGTAGACGAAAGCCGTACATCGTCCACTATATTGGCCCCTTATTACAACCAATTTCCAGCAGTTTTTTCTTTATTTTGCTTTAATAGCTGCCTCTAAAAAAATGAGAAACTTAGCATCATTTACATTGATCTGCTGCGATTGACAGGAGCGGTGCACATACAGCGCCCTCTGGAAAAAGTGAACAAACGTTGCCACTTCTGCATAGTAAAGATTTATCTCCTTCCCTTTAATCTCCCTGGTTACTATGCATTACATGGTATGCCAATTGATGCAACAAGTTAATCATATTTATACTAAAATTTAGCTTTGCATTTTGCTCAATATGTTTTGTGTAACCTACTTATAAGAAAATAAAAAGTATTGTAAACCAAAAGTGGATGCTAAAAGTTTGCTGCAGGACTACAGCAAAACGCTATAATATTATGCGTGACATCAAAAAAACGCTAAAATAAGTTGAAAGTACTCTGTTTTCAACAAATAGTAAACAAATTAAAACAATTTTGAACAAAATGTTTAAAAAAAACTTAAAATTTTGACAGAGAAAACAAAGGAAAAAAAAATCCAAGTTTTTTTTTTTTTTTTTTTTAAATCTAAGGGAAGAAGTTTCAGTTCTTCTGCATTGCTACTTTAAACAATTTTAATTATTTTGAAAATATTACTATTTAAACTTAAATTTTTAATGAAGCGAGTAACCTGGAATTTTCTAAAAAACAACCTGGAAAACCTGGAAAAGTCAGGGAACTTTTTTTAACCAAAAGTGTATGAACCCTGTATCATGAACATGTTTATTTTATCATGAAAATTCCAATAAATTATGTACACGAATTGAAGAGCAGTGAATTCCAATCTGCAAACATAACACCTCCGCGGTTTAATTTTCTATGCTCCGATCAGTCACATGACAAATATGCCTAACCGTTCACGCCGGTTGCTTTAGTAAAACGGTGATTGCATCCTCCAACTTTCGCTTCTTCCGTTTGATGTTGCTATTTTAACTGCAACCATGAGCTGGAAAAAATATTGATTGATTGATTGTTTACAATCGAGATTGACGAAGGCGTGTGAGAGATCTTCGTATTGTTTTTGTGGGTTATTTATAACCGTTTTTGGTTTCGCACTCCTAAATTCTCCCAATTTCTTTTGGATTGTCTGAACCTGAAAATGAATAAAGTTAATAGGATTTAAGGCGTTGAAATAATAGTTTTCAAATTAAGAGTGATGAAGTGTTTTCACCAAAGTGACAGTGAACTTGCAATTTGTTTTGTGAACTTTAGCAGAGGTAAGTTTCGTTTTGTTGTTTTATTATTTCTTTTATTTTGTGGACTATCCATCTTTTTTGAATCCTTACACGCGTAAAACTACAAGTTTTAAAAATTTCATTTTTTTTTTTTTTTTTGCCATAATGTGGAACATGCCATGACGTAAAGTTATTGATGCCGTTATCTATCGTCCTACTTTATTTACACATATTTTTTTATATTTGGTTTTAAATTTTTTTATATTGATTCGGGGATCGTTTTACTTTCAATGGCTAAATTAAATTTTTTGAAACTCAAAGTCTTGATTTTTTTAAACATAAGCATCTTTTTCTAAGGGCACTTGGCGCAAGTTTAGTCGTGGGGATTTATTTTCATTTCATTCATTGCTTCCATAATGGATTAAAGTGACATAAAACTACTTGTTTGGAGGTACCATTAGGTTTAGTTTGTTGTTTTAAAAGTCTAACAAACCCAAAAGTTCCATTAAAATGAAAATTAATTTTTCAAATAATCAGATCAAAGCCAAGGATTCTCAAAATTTTTTTATTCGTGGCCACCTTTTGCAGAATTAGAATTTAGAACGCATCATAATCGTATTACATTGAAATGCCGTTACAGGGAACAAGAATACAATTAATTATCGGTTTCAACAAGATAAATTTTCAATCCTAATTTAATTCCGGGAATTTCATTACAGCAGAATTCCTGATACAACAGAAAAAAATTTGCGGTCCCTTGAAATTTGTTATAATCTGATTTCACTATATTATACATTTTGATAACAGTGGATACTTTGTGCCACTGTGATACAGTGATACTTTGTGCCACCCATTTTGAAAACCCCTGGATTAAACTATTAAAATAAATTATTTCAATAAACATAGGCAGCTGGTGCATCAAAAAAGTGGGAGGGTCAAAAGAAATGTGGGGGGTTGGGGGCAACCCCCCCCCCCTGAAGCCAAAGCCATTATGCTCTATTTTTTATTTTAACATTTCTGGTTAAAAAACATCTATAAGTGCAGAATGTAGCCTCAAAAATCATGGCGAGTGGCCAACCTAGACTAATTTCTTTCCAATTCAAAGTTCTCAAATGAAATAACGCGAGAAAAGTTCGTTTGTTTGGAATGTTTTTTAGTTTTTATTTTTCCAAAATAAATCAGTCCATCCTGCAAAAAATTATTTTCGAATCGATCATTAATGCTAAACTCTGAAAAGTGAGGGGAGAGACTGCTTTCCTTTTGAAAGCTAGGGATTAGTTGCACTCCCCCCCCCCCCTGTATGAGCCTCTTATGCTACCAAATATAAAAATTAATCCATTTACTAACATGAAAACTTCCATTAAAATATACTTCCAACTAAATGAAATGCACACATAAAAGCTCTATCAAAACATAAATTAATTTTCCAGATTAATAAACATTAAAAAATCTATTAAAATAGCATTAGAAAGAGAGTCGGGAACAAAAATGGCAATTTCTAATTTTCTTTAGATAGATAGGAAATAAATCCCCGAGCAAAGTACATAAAAAGAAAGGTATATAAAATTCAAATATTTAATTTTGAATCTCCATTTTTTTGACAACATTTGTTAAGGGGTTGACCACAAATCATGGCACATTCTTGAGGGGGGGGGGGAGTTTGTGCCAGAGGGCGATTAAGTGCAGATAGAGGACGAGGTAAAGCTCTAGTTTAGCGGTCACCAAGAGGTGACCATTTCATTGAAAATGGCTACCAAAGAATCAAGTTCCAGTCGCCAAAAGGGGCGATCATGTGTTTTTGTTTAAAATAATACTTCCATTTCTATTCTAATCTATGAGGCTGTATTATCTTGATTTTGTACCTTTTTTTTTTTTTTTTGAATTTGCATTTCAGACCGAATGGTTCCAATTAAAGCTGCAAAATCAATCATTCCAGACAGAGCCCGACTAACTAAAAGTGAGGCCCAAGGCCCACAATAATTTTGAGGCCCCCTGAAGGCTGTTATTTTAAAAATGTGTGTATTTTTTGTATAGTTGTAATGCTATGCATAATTCTTTAAGTAATTTGGGGCCCCTTAGGAAGAGGGGGGCCCAGGCCTAATAGGCCTGTGCGGTAATCAGGTCCCGATTCCAGACCAGGGCCGCGCCGTCCCTATGTGCAAGGTCGTACCTGAGTCAAAAAGGCGCCGAGCTCTACCAATCAAAAATGTTCCAAATGGGGAGGGGGGCGACAAGTTAAAAATTCTCATTAGTTTCAGCTAATTGGTCAGCTACTCCTCCTCCCCGTCCTACTTTGTTTCTTTTTTCCTTATATTATTTTTCTTTTTCCTAGTTTGCCTGAAAATAAGAAAGTTTTCAAAATGCTACTCGTCAGAATCCCCCTCCCCCCGCAAAAGCATTACGGAGCATCTCAATATTCATTTACAAATCTTCAGTTTCGCGAATGCTCCTGAATATGAAACATTATTGCTTAAAACTGCGTTCGAAAATCATTTAAAAATTGTGTTTTAAGACTTCAATTTCAGGAAATATTCGGACAAGGGCCCCCGAACCTCCTTCCTTTAATATCATCAAAAATTAGGTTTTTCAAACATGATTTACGAAAAATTTAAGTTAGAATAGCCTCTGAACCACTTCTCTCAATGTCATAAAATGCTGCTTAGGTTCTTAGGACTCAACTAGGTTTCTAGAGCTCCAGGATTCCCTTCTTGTAAAAATCTTCATAGTTGTCTACAATTGAGTTTTTGAAAGTTCAATTTTGAAAAATTGGAGGAGAGAAAAAGAATCGATTTCTATCTATTTTTCAAAAAAAGAAAAAAAAGATAGGGTAGAAATCATTTTATTCCTTGT